>NC_068996.1:37675387-37679825 GCF_001194135.2 Octopus bimaculoides | reverse complement strand
ATATATATATATATATATATATATATATACACGTCCCACAAGTGGGCCTACCAAATGAACAAACGGATCACTTCTATGATATTCTTCTGCAGGCTACCTTAAAGATGAATGATAATGATCTCATCTTTGTGGCTGGATATTTTAATGGACATGTCAGACACCAATCTGATGTCTTCCATGGTGTACATGGGGGCCATGGAGTTGGTACCAGAAATGAAGAGGGAACTAGGCTCCTGGAGTTCTGCGATGCAAGTAACCTATTGATCTGCAACACCAACTTCAGGACGCCAGCCAGATCAATTTCATTCTCACCAGACAGCAGGATGCATGATTGCTCTTAAAGACAAACACCCTCCCTGGTGAAGAATGTACCCTGCAACATAGACTAGTAATTAGTGACTTTAGACACGAGACCAGAAGGATGCCAAAAACTAGACCAATCTGGAAAGGACTTGGAAGCTTAGGAACCCTTCACATGGTTAGAGATTTAGGGATAGCCTTACCAAGAAATTTGATAATTGGGAGGAGGAGCTACAGTCCTGTGACATAGAAGGCAGCTGGGAATTCCTGTGAGACGGCTTACTGAGTGCCACAGACCATATCTGTGGCTGGTGCCAAATCCCTTCCAGACCTAGGGTAACATGGTGGTGGAACAGTACTATAGACAGGGCCATTAGAGCAAAGAAACAGTCCTGAAATGCCTGGAAGAGTGGGGGTAGCAGGAGAATGTATCAGATAGCCAAAAGGGAAGCTAAGAGACAGGTATATATAGCCAAGGGAGCAGAAAAAAAGAAGTTTGCCAATGTCCAGCAACGTGAGGACCAGAGAACTGAAGCATTTCAGATTGTAAGACTGTATGAAAGAAAACTGTGATGACATAGGAGAGAAATGTGTCCACATGGATGATGGTGCCCTTGAGTTTAATGATCCTACAAAGAAAGAGGCTTGGAAACGCCATTATGAAAGACTGCTAAATGTGGAGAATGAATGGGAGGAGGAGAATCTGCCAAAGGTTGACCCAATTGAGGGACCAGCTATCCGAATCAACAGTACCCAGGTAGATAAAGCAATTAAGGATATGAAGATAGGGAAAGCACCTGGCCCATCAGGAATGACTGCTGGGATGCTTAAAATATCTGGTGGTGTGGGTTATGGTCTTGTCACCCGGATTGTAAACCAGGTAGTTCATGAAGGAGTCATACCCAATGACTGGTGTGGCAGCACCATAGTCAACTGCTACAAGGGGAAAGGTGATGCTTTAGATAGAAATAACTACAGGGGTATCAAATTATTGGATCAGGTAATGAAAGTTACAGAGAGAGTCATAGCCCAACTAATTAGGGAGAGAGTTAGCCTAGATATATTAAAGAATGTAGTTGTATAAAGCCAGAACAATGTGAGAGGATACAAAATAAATTAGAAATTGAAAAGAAAACTGAACAAAGTTACAGTTTTGCCTTGTATTTCTATATTTCGAGGTGAAGACCCCTGCTTCTGGACAGGCAGAATAGCAGTGGTTGGAAAAAGTTTGTTGCTCAGAAAATGTGTGTACTTCTTAACAACAAACTTTTTCCAAATGTCCTGAAGAAGGTGTCTTCGTCCCGAAATATAGAAATACAAGTCAAAACTGCAACTTTGTTCTGTATTCTTTTCAATTTGTAATTTATTTTATACCCTCTCACATTGTTCTGGCTTTATACAACTATATTCATCATCATCATCATCGTCATCGTTTAACGTCTGCTTTCCATGCTGGTATGGGTTGGACGGTTTAAATGAGGCCTGGCAAGCCAGAAGGCTGTACCAGGCTCCGATCTGATCTGGCAAGGTTTCTACAGCTGGATGCCCTTCCTAACACCAACCACTCTGAGAGTGTAGTGGGTGCTTTGTACGTGCCACCGGCTTGAGGGCCAGTCTGGCAGTACTGGCATCAACCACGCTTGAATGGTGTTTTTTACATGCCACTGGCATGGGAGCCAGTCCCTTCTCTCTTTCCAGTGCCCCCTCTCTCTATAAAATTACCATCATTTCTAATTAAAATTAATATATAGGAAGCTTCATTCTTTGAATAAATTTGTCCCCTGATGTCCACAACTTGGTTTTTGATTTCTCAGTTGTAGACATTCCTGACTTCTATCATTTAAGAAATATTCGAATGTCATAAAATCTCCTGTACCTTCTCCCAATATATCTGAAGCTTGTGCATATGTAAGAAATCAATAACTATCTGTCTTAACTGATTTCATACAGTTATCTGTATTATTGTTTACTGTAACTGCTATCTCGAAATGAGAAAGCTGATAGGAACAAACAGCTCTGTGATTTTTCTATAGAAATCATTTGAGAAAAAAAGAAAGATGTTTGTGTTTCTATTCAGTTCATTATAATCTAGTTTTCTTAGAATCTAAAGCAACCTTGCATGTCTTTCTCATGAAAAAGTGTGTTGTTGCTGCTTATGTTTTCTTACTACTTTCTTTATAATTAGCTTCCCTGTGTATGTATGTATATATATATATATATATCAACAATTATCCGATTTTACATGTGATATATAGCAATCATTAATTAGTACAAAAGATTCTAAAATAGTGAAAGACCATTGTGATTCTACAGCAATGGGATGATTACGGTTAAATGAAACGTTACCTTTAGTAACTGAGAAATCAATTCCAGTTCTGTTTGTAACATATTGAAATATGATAGAATGATGAGGGGTTTTTTTGTTGTTTTTTTGTTTTTTAATGAATTAATTTTTGTTTTCTAAATTTCCTGAACTTTAAACCAAAGAGATACAATCATTAGGAATAGAGAGAACCTTCAACAAGAAGAGAAAAGAATAAGAAATTTCTTAATAGAATTATTCTGAAAGTAGAATCAACATCTACTTGATAGTGAAAATGTTATATAACAACGCAGTTATTGTTGTTGTATAGCTATGAGTTAACGAGATTTGGCTGCTATTTCTAATTGGTTGAGCAACATCATAGAAGCTTTCTCACTGGAGCCATTAAAGCAGTAAAAGACAAATATGATATATGAACCATTAAAGGAAGTTCTTTCATAGTTACTTTGGAATTGCACTTAGAAAGTTCCCTTCCAGGTACAAGTCACCTTAAATGTGAAGGCGCATGGCTTAATGGTTAGAGTGTCGGGCTCACAATCATGAGGTAGTGAGTTTGATTCCCAGACCAGGCTGTTTGTTGTGTTCTTGAGCAAGATACTTTATTTCACCTTGCTCCAGTTCACTCAGCTGTAGAAATGAGTTATGGCGTCACAGGTGCCAAGCTGTATCAGCCTTTGCCTTTCCCTTGGAAAACATCAGTGGTGCAGAGAGGGGAGGCCGGTATGAATGGGTGACTGATATATTTCCATATTTCTAGGTGCAATCCCATGGTCATTCATGACCAAAGTGGGTCTTTATCCTTTACCTTTCATAGTTGCTTGATCTACTAGAAATAACAGCCAAGTCTCCATCCAGTTGGACCCTACTATCTTAAGTAAGTAAAGGACACATTGCATAATTAGTCTTGAATAAGCTCATATTATTCTGTCAAATGTAATCCTTATTTAATCAGATTGTTTTCAATTAATCATGCATTAACTTGTAACTTTGAGATTTTGATGATGAAACTGTTTATTTTTGAGGATGACATTGTAGGGCACACATGAAAGGCTTGATCAGGCCAATTTGAACAATAAAACAGGTAGAATACTTTGGTTGGATATGGCCTGTTAAAATGTAAAAGGGTTAATAAAATTGTTGATCATGGCTAGAATGCCCTCAATCATAAGTCTGTATAATTTGGGTTGTCATGGGAGGTAAACTACGATAACTAATGATATATGAATACAATAAACTGATAATTGAATAAAGATGTAATACAATTTGGATAAATTAAAGAGAAGAATTGGTGTAAAGTAAACACTAAGCAACTCCTTAATAATGAATATATACCAGCTATATATGCATATATTAATTCTGACTAAATTTTTTGAAATCCACATGTGGAAACTAACTGTAACTCATCATTAACTTGGAGAGGGAGTAGGAGGGGGGAGGGGGAGGAGAAGAAGGAGGAGAAAGAGGAAGATATAGAAGTTAAAAGAGCATGACGTAGTATGTGGGTGCATGTAAATAAACAAGTGTGTGTGTGTTTATATACATGCATATCAAATTATATTTCTTTGACTTGTATCATATCATTAAGAATGAAATGTCCGATTTTGAACTGAAAGTTTATTTTACTTTATCTCAACAAAAAGCAGTGCAGTTAATCAAAGTATGCACCTAAATTATCAACACAATTTTGCAATTTTATTGGTAGCTTATTTATGCCAAGGGCGAAAAATTCTGGAGAGCTGTCTAGGATGCATTGGTTCCATGATGAAACTCATATTCATAAACAACATGAATTTTTTATCTATCCATGGGTTCACA
>NC_068996.1:37674513-37675287 GCF_001194135.2 Octopus bimaculoides | reverse complement strand
TATATATATATATATATGGTTGAAATTTATAGAAAAAGTAAAAGATGGAGACAGATCCATGAGCAACAAGCAAGTGTATCAGTTTGATGCTCGAGAAAATGAAAAAGTCTTTTACATTTTGCACCTATGATCTTTAACAGAAAGGAATAAGAGAAAATAAACAGAGAGCGAATGTAGATTTCAGATACATAAATATATAAATATATGTAAGTACATAAGTATATAGATATAAGTAAGAAAAAAGAGATGACAAAGGAATAAGCAGTTAGCTTATGAATCTCATTAGCTAACAGCTGTTTCTGTTACAAGATCCAGTGGACTCATAGTTAAGTGCCTGAGTAACACTTTCCAGTTTCATCAGAGCCTCTGACATTCAGTGTCATTTATATGGGAAAACAATTATATTTATGCATATATACACAGGAAAAGCATTACCAATGTTAAAGCATATACTTGGAGGATGAAATCCAGAGGCTGCTCCCGTAATTAGAATGGGATTAATTCTAAGATGTGTATACCCAGGTGTAGATAAAGAGTATGCTTCATTCAGAAGCATCCATATATTGAGTTCTACACCAGGTTATTATACTTCAATACTTAAGCAAAATATTAAAACATGTATATACATATACGTATATATGGACACTCATATATATATATCCTTATATAAATATGCATATATTCTCTGCTGCTTGCTCTCTCTCTCTCTCTCTCTCTCTCTCTCTCTCTCTCTCTCTCCCTATATATATATATATATATATATATATATATATA
>NC_068996.1:37670065-37670484 GCF_001194135.2 Octopus bimaculoides | reverse complement strand
AGATAGATAGATAGATAGATAGATAGATAGATAGATAGATAGATCGTTTGTTATGAGATTGATGCTGTAAGAAAGAGAGAATGTATGGGAGCGAGGAAGAGAAATGATAGAGAGAAAGCCTTGAGAAAATGAAAGTGAATGAACGTGAGATTGAGAATTAGAGAAACGGAGACATTGTTGCATATTCATTGATTCACATTAATATATACACGCATAAATTGATATTTTGCTACTGCTTAAAGAATTTAGCTTTACAGATTAATTATCAGAAATACAGAAAGACAGATAGATTGAACGACCGATTGACAGAAATATTGATATTCATATAATACAATTCTATTTTATGTTTATGTTTGTATGTGTGTGTGTGTATGTATATTTGTATGTGTGTGTGTGTATATATTATGAATCGAGTAACG
>NC_068996.1:37667317-37670049 GCF_001194135.2 Octopus bimaculoides | reverse complement strand
TGTGTGTGTGTGTGTGTGTGTGTGTGTGTGTATATATATATATATATATATATATAAATATATATACATATATATATATTTATATATATATACACACGATTGATTTTATATTTTGCTTAGTAACATACATTTGCTATATGTATATATTAATAACATTGTTTTAAAACGTATTTAAATATTTTACTGAATTCAAATATATACGTTATTATAAAGAAATGGTTAAAATGGACTGAAACTTCAAATGGAGACGAATTGACCTTCCTCACATCAACCAAGAAACCAAAAATTGCTTTAACTTACTTTGCGGGGAGGTGGTTGCATTTTGTTTTGTTCGATTCTGGAGAAAAAACGGTAATAGGAAACACACAAGTTTATAGATGTGACGAAGAGAAGGGTAGTAACGAAAGTGAACCTTTTCTTCTTTACTTAAAACCAGGATACCACTTTCATAATCAGCATCATCGGTGTAGTCTTAAGGCCCTGTGGAGCAACAGTAGCGATTAAAATATAGCCATTTTACACCCACTTTTTCTCTCGCGTGCGCTTGCGCACCCTCCTCTTTCTAAATCTTTCTCTCTTTCTCTTTTTCTCCCTCTCTTTTATGTTGCTTCTTTTCTCTTTCGTTCCTAATTACTTTACTCTTTTCCATCTATCCTTTTATCTATTTGTTGCCTCATTCATAATCTTCCTCCTCTTGATAATTGTTTTCATTTTCTTATTTTCTCTCTTTGCATAATATATCTTGAAATAGCTCATACTTATTTCACATTACATTTATAAACATTTTAATATATTAATTCTACATTTTCTTTTCATTTCGTCTTTCATCTATCTATCTATCTATCTATCTATCTATCTATCTATCTGTCATTCACACTATTTATTTATTTATTTATTTATTTATCTATCTATCTATCTGTCTGTCATTCACTTAATTTGTCATTCACTTTATCTGTCATTCACTTTATTTATCCGTCAATCTATCTATCTATCTATCTATCTATCTATCTATCTATCTATCTATCTATCTGTTTGTCTCTCCATTTATTTGTTATTCTATCCATTTGTCTATTATTTATTGGGTCGTCTTTTTCTTTCCCGCTATGAGCCTACCTCACATACATACATACATACATACATGCATACATACATGTATGCATACATACATACATACATACATACATACATATGTGTCTGTCTGTCTGTCTGCCTGTTTCCTACAAATGAATGCAATTGTCGACAGATACACGAACAGAAACAATATATTTTATAAATTATTTACTCATTTCAAACCTTTAACATTCATTCTATGTATTCATCGAATAGATTTTATACTTCCTACGATATTGGTCTCACTTCACCTATTCTTAGGCTCACATTTCATACATTCATTATATACATGGATCTGCCTAGGTGAGCTGTTGCGGCTGCAGTTGTTTAAACCGATGCTGCCGCAACCGTCAGCAGCACAACCAGCTACCGTCGACAAATAATAACAGTGGCAACAATAAACTCTTACTACCTAAAAGTATTACTACCGCACTAACAGAAATCGTTACCACCTTCCTTTTATTGGGAATCTCCTCCCTTTATCTTGGAAAGAGCACCTGTTTAACTTCCCCCGCCTCCGTTATATAAATAAATAAATAAATAAATAATGCAATCACTACGAATCTTAGTGCTCCACAGTCTGACTCTGTTCTGGACAACGAGAGCTTCCCCCAGTGATTGGGCGATCTATTAGAAATAGTATCCAAATCTACCTCAAATCACATCTTATCATTCAAAAAAGAGGAAGGAAAGGACACGTGTGGATAATGTACTAGTAGATACTTCTAAATAGCTGAGATGGCTACTCTTGGAATGCCTTTAAAAAAAAAATTCTTTTTATTAAGTCTGCTTGATCGGATTTGACCCGAGTCTAAATAAACATTATTCGGGATCAAATTGAGTGATACGTTATCGATGTGATATGCTTGTATGAGTGTGTATGTGTGTGTATGCATGTGTCTGTGTATGTGTGCGTGTGTGCGTGCGTGTGTATGTGTGTGTGTGCGTGCGTGCGTGTGTGTGTGTGTGAAAGAGAGAGACAAAGAAAGAGAGGGAGTTTCGGTGGACTTTTCTGCCTATAATTAATCGACCCCTATTATCCAATGTTTAGGACTGGAAGTCTCGTGTTCAAGGTTTCAGTCAGTTACTTCTGGTCCAACGAGGCAACATTAACATCAACATCAGCATTAGCATCAGCCACAACAATAACTGTCATTTATTTCCAATACTGCATGGCCACCCTTTCAATTAAACATTATAATATTTGAATTACTAAGCAGTCTACGGTCCAACAAGAGGAGGAGGCTTCCTCACGATAATTAGTGCTTCAAGAAAACAGCGGCAAAATTCCTTCGTATCGCACATTAATGCTTAAAGAAAGAGCTACAAGTTGCTTTCGACTGAAGTACTTCTTTATCAGGGGTGTACTCTATCAGGACTGACCTGAGGCTGAACAACTAAACAGTTTATTTTCGGAAATTTTCTATAATTATTTATGTTGTTGTTGTTGTTGTTATTGTTTGTCCCAAGGTCAGATCTATGTCAAAGGTGCCCCAGCTGTGACTGCTATTTTTTTCAAGACTATGTATCTCACACTGTTTTATCCATTGCACATACTTTTTTCTTTTCCTGTTTATTTATTTATTTATTTATGTAAGGCAGTAGTGTATGGTTTATGTGAA
>NC_068996.1:37666323-37667307 GCF_001194135.2 Octopus bimaculoides | reverse complement strand
GGGCAATAGTCCTTTTAGAAATAACAGCCAAACTTCCCTCGAGTTACATTCTAAAGTCGAGGATACTACTCTGCCTCTTGACATCCAGGTGAAAGTTCAGACATTACGAGTTGTGCCTCTTTCCTCCGAACCAGTTGCTGAGGACCTGAGAAGCACGTTGACAAAGTGTCTTGCGGTACTTGTTCGAGCTCTATGTGTTCAGGGATCAAATCCCGTTGGGGTCAACTTCGATTTACATTCTTTCGGGATCGATAAAATAAGGTATCAGTCAAGCACTGGGGTCACTGTCCTCGACTAACCACCTCCCTTAAAATTTCTATAATAATAATAATTATTGCTGTTGTTGTTGTTGTTGTTGTTGTTGGTGGTGGTGATGGTGGTGGAGTTGTTGTTGTTGGTGGCGGTAGTGGTGGTGATAGCGGTCAAAAGCTAACGACTTGTTAATTTAACTAGCAGCGACAAGTTTGGCGACAAGTCTCCGCAAATCTCAAAAATCTTTCTTACGATTTTTCCAGAATACTGGATGGCACTTACGTGCATGTCGACGATGTGTATCTCAAGTTGCTTGCTACTGATGATGTGCAAATATGCAGAAATCCAGGTTCAGCAATTTCACCACTGCGGGACGCTTTTCGTCTTCTACTGATATTCTTTTGCGCATTTTTAGCACTCTACATCTATATGTGATGCTTTCTCAAGACAAATACAATAGTTCTGTGGTTTTCTACAGCATATCCACATTGAGTAAGATATACAGAAAGTTATTTTGAAATAACACTGCTTCTGTCTCTAATAATAAACTTTTAGTAATCCTGCGGAACTAGTAATTTGTTAATCACTGTTTTTCTATATCAGTAGAGGTCAAATTTGTCTAATCATGCGGTTACTATTGGATGCTTGCTACTGATAATGCGCAGTTACGCAGAAATCCAGATTTAGCAAATCGTATGCTGAAACAGATGTTATATTTCGGGATGGTATATA
>NC_068996.1:37664773-37666114 GCF_001194135.2 Octopus bimaculoides | reverse complement strand
GGGGGGGGGGGTGAATTACCATCCTAAACTATAACAATACCTATAATTATCATTTACCACCAGAGGCTCATATTCGTATCACTTTCACGTCACTTCAAATCCACAAACTTGGTTAACATCCTAATACACACTTTTACTAATACAGACATGACTGCTTTGCACTAGCTTACTGCATTCACTGAGAAGATAGTTAATACTTTCGTTCCCTTTTCCACAGACTCTGTTTTTGCTCTCTGGGTTTTATTAATTTCTGTCGTTATCAACCGAGTTGTTCCAATGACTCAGGTTCACGTTTCAGATATCCATTTACTGAAGAACAAATAGCGCTCTTTACTTCCAACACTCCCGGCCATTTTTTAAATCTCTTTCCCTCTTTCCAGCTATTTGTCCCATCGTTAAATTCTTTTATTTTCAATGGTTTCTGTCTATAGTAGAAAGGGTTATTATTATTATTATTATTATTATTGGTATTCTTAAGACGGCGAGCTGTCAGAATCTTTAGCAAAGTGCTTAGGGGTATTTCGTCCGTCTTTACGTTCCGAGTTCAAATTCCACCGAGGTCGACTTTCATCCTTTTGGGGTCGATAAAATAAGCACCAGTCGGGGTCGATGTAATCGTCTTAATCCCTCCCCCGAACTTGCTGGCCTTGTGCCAAAATTTGAAACCATTACTGTTGGTATTCCTATAAAGTCAGAAATCATCTAGTAAGCCAAATCCGCTATATATTCGGAAGAGTATGTTTTAAGCATCGTACTCTGCGTTTCTTGAAAACAAATATGGTAAGGTTAGGGAAAATCTTTTTATTCCCCATCCCTCCGTTTTGTAATCTTTTAGTTGTGTCTTTCCGCAAAATTCACTTCCGATTTGTGATACACATAGTTTTCAAATACATTGATGTTTAAAACAAATCTGAAAAAAAAAAATGTCGAAAGAAAGTGAAAACTAAAATACTACAAAATGAAGTAAAACTAAAATACATCTTCCTCAATAAACTATTTATTTATTATTTTAATATTGCAGATACACAATCTACGTTGCTTGAAGCATACGCATCCGAAAGAATTACAGTTTTGGGCGTACAAGAGACCTTCTGACTGTATTTCTGTTGAAATGTTTTCTTATTATTCTCAAATCGTCAGAAGCGAGGGTGCTGCAGGGCGTTAAGCTCTTGAACAAAACATTTTATTTCATGTTGTTCTGGTATCACTTTGAAATTTATCATACGGCACACTGTTCACCTACCTGTTCAAGCAACGTCGATTTGATGGAGAGAGAGAGAGAGACAGAGAGAGAGTGAGAGCGAGAGAAAGAGAGGGAGAGAGAGAGAGACAGAGAGAGAG
>NC_068996.1:37661286-37664763 GCF_001194135.2 Octopus bimaculoides | reverse complement strand
AGAGAGAGACAGAGAGAGAGTGAGAGCGAGAGAAAGAGAGGGAGAGAGAGAGAGAGAGAGATAGAGAGAGAGAGAGAGATAGAGAGAGAGAGGGAGAGCTGGTGTGTAGCATAAACATTTGATCACTACAACAAATTATCTGTACAGGCAGGAGGGCGGATTAAGATCCATCCAGGCCCTAAGCACTTCAAAGATTTTGGTGTCCCCATAAAAGATTATGTAATTCAAAATATAAACAATAACAAACCATAAAATAAATTTTTACTATTCAAAACGAAACAAAACAGTAAGAGGAAAAATAATGTTTATTTTTATCTACTTCCACTTTATTTATATTTGAAAAGTTTCCTCCTACATTTTTGAATTGCAAAGTCTTTGATCAGATCCTCAAAATTAATCTTAGGTAATACATCTGCATCTATACTTAGTAGTGATAAAGGTATCCCAAATATTATTTTAGCAGGTTTAAAGTGATTTCATTTGTGCCGTAAACCATTTACCATTTCTCTGGTGCTCCCCCTCCTTCCCCTTGATGCCCTAAGCACGTGCTTATTTTGCTTTCTGGTTAATCCAGCACTGTGTACAGGTTGTTGTTCAGCAAGAAATTGCAGAACTGTCTTTCTGGGATCGAAGGATCATCATTAATATTAGTTAGTATTAATATCGCAAAATGTTTTATAGTACCTAGTCACTTCAATTTACTTTGAAAATTTGTAATATACAGAAAAAACTGGTATCAATACAGAACAAGTACAAAGAAAAGTGGTATTATGCAGAAAATATTTATTGGGTAGGAAACTGGTATAATATAGAAAACAGATTTAGGTGTGTGTGTGTGTACATACTTAAGTTGGGTTAAATATTATTAGAAGCATGGTCTCAGCTGGCAAAATGGAAAAGGCGTTGCCGGAGAATGGCGAAAGAGATGTGCAGAAACAGTCACTCTGACTCATGGGGTTCAAACCTGCGGATAGCCATCTCCGCACCGATAGCGGTGAGCATGGATATGGTCCGGGGGTCGAGGACCAGAGAGCGACCGGTACTTTGACAGTCTGCTTTTCTCGGCCTGACGAGCAGCGGAACCTTTTTTTTTTTTTTTTTTTACATTTAAGAGCTCGAATTTCGTCGAATCAACTTTGTCTTTCATCTTTCCGAGATTATTAAAATAAAGTAACCCTTTGACGCTAAAAATTGTAGTTTTTGGCTCGTTGGATCACAAGATAATTTCCAACTCTATACTGTAAGAATACCGGTTATAATAACAATAACAATTGTTTCTGATTTAGACACATCCTAGATGCAGATGGAATTATAATAGAAGATTAAGACACAACGTTATCTATGATACCTATCAACAGGGCGATTTTTTTTTAATCTCCAATTCATAACCGATGCATGGGCTTGTGAATGTAAATTGTTCATCAATTCCTTCCATCCTATTGTTTATTGCCTACAGCAGTGAACTTATAACCACTTGTGGGAATATTTTACGTAGTAGTAGTAGTGGTGGTGGTAGTGGTATTTCTTGCTTTTAACTCTAGGTGAACTGTAATCGAGCAGACCCATGCAGGTCATAAGAGTTCATCTTTTATTCAAACTGTTTCAGACCATTTTGTCCCTGGCATCTTTTATTTCTTGTTTTAAGACGGTAAGTAGGATATACCGCATTTTAACGTGTACAAGGAACACTTTTTTGTTAAAAATTAGGTTAAAAAAATATGGGAGTTTCTTATACATGGATAGTATTATAATCCCTTACAAAACCGTTCCTTATACACGAGGGTTCCTTATACACGTTAAAATACGATAATTTTGGGAGATACTTAGCTGTTATTTCTAGCAGATTGAGAGACCAGGTAAAGGCACCCTCGTTTATTTAGTCGAGGGTTAAGTGTTTTGACCTACAACAACGAAGTCAACGCGCGTATCCCTTCGGTGATAGAATTACAAGCGCTGACTTTTCAGTTCTGTAGAGACTCGCATATCTAGGCTCCGGATAAAGGGTTGTACTTTGAATTAGACAGAGAAACACCCATTCAAAACACGTGATATCATTACAGTTACTCCTTAGTTTGAACATCTCCAAGTCAATGAGCAAAAATGCTGTAGGTGTGGAGAGATTTCATTTGTATAGGGCAAAAGGAAATTGGTTAGGCAAAGTGTTTCGTGTGCTCTTTGGGATGCAGGAACAAGAGGAGAGATGCGCCTATCTGAAGACACGATGCATCTATCTGAAAGCAAATGTCGATCTAATTTAAGAAATGAGGCCATTTTAGTAGTGTCGATGAATGTAGTTAAATGGTGAGCCTATGACACGTATGTCAATGAGTGAGTGACACGTCGCAGATTTTTAAGTGTCACGCGATGAACTCTGAAAGAATCTTCTTAACTGATATCATGTTATAACTAGAAAAGCACTCGGAGAGCGCTGACCTCCGCCAAGCAGTTCATTTCCACTCATATACACGCATGCTGAAAATCGCCCAATTTCCCAAACTAACGCCGGCAAAAAACATAATAGAGATATTATTTTATCCTCTTCCCATACTTATCTCGACCATCATCATCAACACTGTCTCTGCTTTCACCACAATCACCGTCAAAACTACGATCACCACAATCAGTTTCTTTACACAGTTGAAAATCCATTATCCGATACTAATGGGACCGAGATTGTTGCAGATTTTTTATTTTTCTAATTTCGGATTGCTTTATTAAAACCAGGTCTAAACACAATAGCTTATAGACATACTCTGAATGTAGTTCTATACAAATCTTTAATAATTTTTTTTATACTAAAGACCATCAGAGATGTTAAGATATCAGCCTCTACCCATGTTGTCATGCTTTGATTAAAAGGTTACAGCATAGATTAGATTCCTTAGATAAGTTTCGGCGGAAGTTAACTCAGGCCATGTCTAATTTAATAGTACCACCTGGAAGAGAAACACAGTCAGTTCTGGGAACCATAGCCCATTCAAGCAGAGCGTTATTGTTTTCAGAGACATATCTGGGTGTTGGTGGTTTATCTGGTATTTTGGGGTGGTGGTAATCATCTAGGGATCGTTTGAATGCCGTGAACTCACTTTCCTCCTTTATGTGTGTCTGGTAGGGCCAATTGAGGTGAAATAGTTGTCATAGTGTTATTTCTTTACTACCTACAAGGGGCTACACACAGAGGGGACAAACAAGGACAGACAAACGGATTAAGTCGATTATATCGACCCCCAGTGCATAACTGGTACTTATTTAATTGACCCCGGAAGGATGAAAGGCAAAGTTGACCTCGACGGAATTTGAACTCAGAACGTAGCGGTAGACGAAATACCGCTAAGTATTTCGCCCGGCGTGCTAACGTTTCTGTCATAGTGTTGTGATACGACACGAACATTTCTGTAGTGGACGGATGGCACGGGGGCCAAGCCTCGGACGAATTTTAAAGATGGCCAATGTTGATGGAATATTTTCCACATCATA
>NC_068996.1:37658224-37661115 GCF_001194135.2 Octopus bimaculoides | reverse complement strand
CGCCAAGTAGCTCATTTTAAGATAGATACGCGAGTAAAATTACTAATAGAGAAACGAAAATAAACTTTTGAAACAGCAACGCCCCCATAGAATGTAATATTGTAATACTTCATGTAAAGTAATACTTCATGTAATACTTCATGTAATACTTCATGTAAAGTAAATATAACAAATGAAAAATCCTTCAAGAATCCATAAAAATTCCTGGATCACTACTACCAAAATTTTATCATCTGTTCCTTGTGTCATTACCAACTTTTCCTGCAAGTTTCATCAAATACCGTTCACAACTTTTTGAGTTATTTTGCACACAGACGGACAAACCAATGCCGATGAAGACATAACCTCCTTCCTTGGCAGAGGTAAAAAGCTTTCTTTTTGGCATTTACTTCAAGCTAAAATACATGGATACATATCAGTGACTCTCCAAATAACAGGATTATTAAAGAAATTAAAATTCTGATATGCTGGGTTAAAAAGGAGTGATATTTTGGCGTGTGATCTACAATGGAGATTACTTTGGGTTACTTTTAAAATTATTTTGTGCATACTTTGTAGTGTGAATGTATTTTTTTCAAAATTATTACTAATATAATAATAAAAAAGAAACATAATTAAAAAAACCGCGTAGATCACCTACCAAAGTAAATTTGCTCACGTGGATCACACGGAAAGTAGCACTAACACAAAGTAAACTAAAACGTAAGCTAAAGTAATTTCCCTTTAAATTGTAGATCACATGCCAAAGTGGCACCTTTCTTTTTGTTAAGAAATGATGTGAATTTAGTGCTGGTTTCTAGTAAAAATGCAACTGCCTTCTGGTTTCTTGTAAAAATGCAACTACCTTCGTCTCGCCGCTGATCACATGGTTTAGCCAACATTTCACGGGTGTTAGATATTGAAAAGTAAACTAAAAAGTAACCTTGAGTAATCTCTCTTGCAGATCACACGCCAAAGTAGCACCTGAAAAGGTTTTACGACTGAGTAACGTATTGGCAAAGATGTTTGTATGTGTAACTGCATTTTCTCAGATAATGAAGTAATACTCTAATGTGCATATGAGCTTTGTAGTAAGCCAGCAATTGTAATTAAGATCAAAGTGTTTTCTGATCCCGAGAGGATGCGTAGTCTTCGGTATCTTTTACTTGCTTCGGTCATTAGAACTGTGGTCATGCAGGGGCTCCGTCTCGAAGAAATTTTAATCGAAAGAATCGCCCCACCACCATACTTATTCTTCTTTTACGACTGGTACTTATTCTATCGGTCTTTTTAGCCGGACCGCTAAGTTATGGGGACGTAAACACACCAACACCGGTTGTCATGCGGTTGTGGGGGACAAACACAAACATACACACACACACACGCATATGATGGGCTTCTTTCAGTTTTCGTCTACCAGACCCAGTCACAAGACTTTGGCTAGTCAGAAAAAACACTTGCCTAAGGTTTCACGCAGCGGGACTGAATGCGGAACAATGTTGTTGGGAAGCAAGTTTCAGATCCCCACAACCACGCCTGCGTCTGCAATTTTTCGCTCCGGATTGGACTCGTCACTAGAATATAAGAATACTTGTTTCGGGTCTCCAAAACAATCGGATTCATCCCATGACAAAGGATTGAATTTCCAGTTTGAATTTCGATTTGTCTTTGCTTCAAAAAAGCTATGTAATGCCGCAGTTTTTGCTAAGGGAAACTAGTAATAACAGGACAATTCTGATCGAGAAAAAAAAAATCATTGCGGCGTCCATTTGGTTTAACAACTCAGGAATTTATGGTACTGGGTATATATCCAAAGAAATGAAATGATTTATTGTTGGTATATAATCCATAACAATTCTTTTGCTAACATTTGCTGGCGACGCCGCTTTTGGAATGTGTTAATGATTCTGATCTATGTCTTCACTTTTGATTCCGATTTCTTCACCTCTTCCCGACTAAATTTCATCTTCATTACAGTGACAAGTCACCATAGTAAGTATTTATACTGAAGATTTGTCGCACAATTCATTGGAATCGTTTTTAGCTGTAGAAACTGTGAGAATTGAAAACTGAGTCAAGTCCATATCAATTGAAACTGATGCAGACTTGACATTTCAAAAATAGCCACGTAAACCACCTTTTCTAAAACGTATGTCCAATGCCAAAAAACACTGATAATTTTACTGAAACAGTTACTTTAATTTGGTTTCATTCTTATCATTCTTTAATTTGGTTTCATTCTTATCTCCCAAAATTACGATTATTAGAAATTCTGGACCTTGTCTGTTTCGCTCACAGTTTTCAATTCTTTAAACTTTGTTCCAATTGTTTTCAAATTTGGTGTATGGATGTAGTTTTGTATGTTAATTATGGAAGTGAAATTCATTTTTACCATAACTTAATATATAAAAAAGTTAATAGCTTTAAAGTTTGCAAATGTTGGGTAACTTTAACCAATCGAAAGCTACAGAGTTCTGACATACTCCTAGCTTCTTATTTAGAGATAATTGAAATATCAATTTTTTGTCAACCCTACTGTTATCCAAGTTGTACGAAATACCAAAAACTTTCGGTTTGTATTTCAAAATTTTAGTGTGCCAATAGTAAACATAAAACAAAAAAAAAAAAAACAAAGAAAAAGGTCCCACTCGTCAAATTATAGCATCACTCGAGCCAAGTAATATGATCTGCAGAAATAACAGTTAATTATCCCCTGTATCAGTCTCTACTGTTTTCTTTCAAGGAAACGTTGGATAATGTGTCCAAGATAGATTGTAAGTGAAAACCACCTAGTTGAGATGGCCATAGCTGGAATGCTTTTGATCATTAGTCTGTTTGATCAGAATCAACATCTTATAGCATAGTTACTCATAGGTTTAACGCTATTGTCGGACACGACACGGATAATAGGT
>NC_068996.1:37643313-37656355 GCF_001194135.2 Octopus bimaculoides | reverse complement strand
GAATTAGATTGAATATCGTGTGTAGTCTTGGCTTTGTAAGATTTTGTTTTTATATAAGATGCATGCCTTAGCTGTTTATTTCTCTCTGGACATCCTGACCGCAACTGTCTGGGCGTGTCTATTCTAGCTGTGAGGAGATGCTCTGTCCTTTGAATAAAATAAAACATTTTCTTTTCTTTCTTTCTTTTTTTTTTTTTGAAATAGTTAGGCAACTAAATAATCAACTAAATGGCAAATAACTGAGAAAGTTTGAAAATAAAACTTAAGACGTCCAAGTTATTGAGAGGACAAATATAACAATGATAATGAATAATTTTGATTGATATATTTGTACAAACGTTTAATTTTTTTATTCTTTATTTTTATATTTAAAAAAATAAGAATAAAAATTTACAAGATATCTGAAAATAAATATCATTTGATATTTTTGTATATCGAAAGAAGTACTTGAGAATTAATGAAGTGTTTTCTTTGATAACTAAAAATATATTATTGCATTGTATATTATTAGTTATGGGTGGACACTTGTAGTCTGATCACTTTTACAATTACGCTGGTCACTTTCAGCCTCATTTTCATGTTCGCATTGTAGTTGTCGTCGGCTTTGTTGTCGTCGTCGTCATCATCATCATCATCATCATCATCACCATCATCATCATCATCATCACCATCACCATCATCATCATTATCATCATCACCACCACCACTGGCGCGGTCATCATTATACTCACCAATGCTAAGGCGACAAGCTGGCAGAATCGCTAGCACGCCGGGCGAAATGCTTAGCGGTATTTCGTCTGTCTTCTTGTTCTGAGTTCAAATTCCGCCCAGGTCGACTTTGCCTCTCTCTCATCCTTTCGGAGTCGATAAAATAAGTACCAGTTGTGTACTGGGGGTCGATGTAATCGACTAGCCCCCTCCTCCAAAATTTCAGGCCTTGTGCCTATAAAAGAAAGGATTATAATCACTGATGCTGTTGTTTTCATCATCATCATCATCGTCACCATCATCATCATCATCATCATCATCATCATCATCATCATCAACATCAGCATCATCATTAATGCTATTGCCATTTTCAAGTTCATTTTTATATGTAAGTTCCCGCACATTTCTTCTTATTTCATTTTGCTGTTGCCCATACTGCTGTTGGTAATATTTTCTTAAACCTAACCATTTAAAATCAATTCCTTTTAATCCCATTCCTACTTCCATCTTATGCTTTCTTTTGACACACCACCCCCACCTGATTTTTATCAACTTTCCCAATATATTATTAGGAATTAACAATCAACACACTATCATTCAAGGAAACTTATTATTTCACTTTTTTTTTTACTCATTAGCTATTTAATACATGCTTACAAACATGAAAAAATTCCACTGTATTGAAAGATCCACATTCTCTTTTACTCTTTTGTTTCAGTCATTTGACTGTGGCCATGCTGGAGCACTCCCTTTAGTTGAATAAATTGGCCCCAGGACTTATTCTTTGTAAGCCTAGTACTTATTCTATCAGTCTCTTTTTGTTGAACCGCTAAGTGATGGGGATGTAAACACACCAACATCGGTTGTCAAGCGATGTGGGGTGACAAATACTGACACAAACAACAAATGCATACATACATACATACATACATACATACATATATATATGACGGACTTCTTACAGTTTCCGTCTATCAAATCCACTCACAAGGCTTTGGTTACCCAAGGCTATAGTAGAAGACACTTTTCCAAGGTGCCACATATTGAGACTGAACCTGGAGCCATGTGGTTGGGAAGCAAGCTTCTATATTTCTTTTAAATTGCTATAAAAGCATTACATAAAGGGGGACACTACAACATAAAATATGATACTATGAATGACACGTGAAAATGAACATGAAAAACATTAAAATCAAAATATCAAAATAATGATGCATGAATGATAACTGAGAAATGAGAAGATGAAAAGAGTGTTACTCATCCCACACTGAGTAACACCACTCACCACCTATGAGTCCTGAGTCCTCTTTAGTCGTTGATCTAGTTTTTTTGTTTACCATTTTCCCCATTGCTGAGTGATAACACTCTCTCCTCTATGTACACGTAACCTTTTTCACCAGGGGAGGGGTCTTGTAAATTTTGTGGTGTCTGTTCTTTCTTCTTTTTTTTTCCTGTTGGGAGAGGGGGTGGGTGGGTTTGGTGTCTGTATGGGGAAAGTGGGTCTGAGTGGTCTTGGGTGGGATGGAGTTGGTCTGGGGTCCCACTGACTGTTCTTCCTCTTCTTTCTCTTTTTCCTTTTATTCTGTCACTGTCCATTCATTCTCCTTGTTCCTTCCTTCTATCTGTACTTCTTCCTTTTTCTCCTCCATCTCCAGCACTGCTTCTTCTGTCGTTTTCCTCTGTAGAGGGCAGTGAGCTCTAATGTGGCCTTTTTGGCCACATTTAAAGCATCACAGAACTCTGCCCTCTACCCATCCTCTCAATACTATTTCTCTCAATGTCACTGTCTCCGCCAAATTCTCCAGCTGATTTACCTCTGCTTGTATGATGATTTCCAATGTTTTTCCTCTATATCCTTCTTCCTCCGTCTCTGTGGCTTGGAGGACAGCCACCTCCTCCTCACTACCAATGAGGACGGCTGCAGCAAGCCAAGCCACTTTTATATCGGGTGGGATTCCTTCTACCCTCACCTTAGAATTCTTTCTTCCAGGGTACATGGGTAAAAGTACTACTTCCTCTGTTCTCACCATTGTACTCACCAGCCTCTTTGCCTTCTCCGCTGTGCTAAACAGGACAACCACCGTCCCATCTCCATTTCCTTTCGCTATATATGTCACTTCCTTCGAAAGCCCCTTCAATGCTTTTTCTATTTTTTCCATCTCCATCCGCTCCACCTTCCCACTCTCCACTGAGTACACCTTGTAGGTAATGGTCTTCTTTTCCATATTTACCATAACCCTTTTTGGGGGTAATAACTTTACATCACCGCCCACCTTCTGTGTCATCTTAAACAGCTCCTTCAGTCCAGCTAGGTTCACCTCTCTTTTCTTCACCTCTGCAGCCTCAGCAAAACTCTTTACTCTTTCCAAATGCTCGTCCATTCTATTTACCACCTTAACGAGCTCCTCCTCCGCTGAGGACAGCTCATAATCGCTAAGGTCCGAATACATTTTTTTCTACCAGTATAACATTCACTGACAAACCGTTGCCAAGCAGCTCAAAAAATTCCATCCGTCTCATCAAAAATCAACACAGTGAATAGACTGATGCATGCACAGGAAGCAAGCTTCTTACCACACAGCCATTCCTGTGCCTTGTTATATGTTTTTAAAGAAATTTAAAATTTGATAGAATGATCTTGAAATAAGTAAAAGAAAACTTTAAAAAGGTCTAAAAAGTAACAAAGCTGTTAACTAAGATACTTGTAATAGCAGACTTGTAGTACTACTTAGCATTTTAAACCATGTCAGCTGAGGAATAAACGAAGGCCATGACGCATCAGGTGATCTTGGCCTGCATTTTGGCTAATCATTATTCTGGTGCACTTCTGTGACAATAAGACTAATGGAAAATTCCATGCATATTTGTGCCAAACCATGGTTATAAATTGAGACACAGGAAAAATACAAGGCAAAGAAGACAGAATGGCTAGAAGTCTTGAAGAGATTATCTTGGCCCACTTGCAGCCATGCCACTTTGAACTCATGTTAAAAGACCACCTCACCAAGCACATCTCCTGTCTCCAAATGTACATGATCACACATTTGCTATTGGCATTTAGCATCACAGCCTTTGGCAAGTAACTTTTGTAATGTCAATATGGAAATAAATACAATTCATTGAAACTGAATATTGCAATTAGTTTGATGTGTGAAAACAACACACTGTCTAAACAAATTTCCAGCTCCTGGCTAACCAAACCACACTCACACTCAATAGCTTCAGAAAAGTTGCTTTGGCTCAGAAATAGATGGTGGGAAGACAAGGACACAATATTATGTAAATTAATATAATTAAGATATATGCAAAAGTTGAGTTGGGGTGGTGGGTGTTGTGTTGCAAACCAGCAAGAAGGCAAAAATATAGCTGCATGGGAATAACTAACTACATGAGCATCGTTAAACTGTGAGTAACTCTAAAAGATATCAACTGCTCAAATGGCTCATTACATCTAGACATAGAATTAATGATAATATAGTTTATGAGGGATGACAGTTTACCGTTTAAATCTATTAGCAGTGAATGGCTCCTTTATATGAAGCATAAGTGTATACCAGAAAGAAGATATATAACAATAAAACAGGACCTACTGAAATTTAATATGATCTTTTGATGTGCATTGTTACCTTTGTGAAAAGACTGAATGTGAGATGTGATTAGGTACCAAAAGCCTAATCACATATGTAGAAGAAAATACTATAGCAGGGATTTACTAAGTGCACGCATACATGTATGAACACACACACACGCACACACACACACACACACACACACACACACACAAAATAACTAGTTGAGCAAGATAGCTGAAAACAATGTATATCTTAGGACATTGAAACAAGCCTCATTTTCAAAAATTTGCTCTTCAAAATAATTACAATTAATGTCTTTATCAACATATTTCTGTTTTAACTGATCTATGTGCAAGTTGCGTGGTAATGAGATGTAGACACTGAATGTAAAGGATATGCTGATGATTGAAAGAAATGTGGCATATTCTGCTGAAAGTGTAATGTCAGAATTTATGAACAATGGCATTCAAGTAGGCTGAGATATTGAAAAATGGGCATGAAAAGAATAGGGTTTAAAGAAAAGAGACAGTTGCACTGGTACGGATATGATTCACATGAAGAAGTGTTAAGTAAATACAAGTGGAAGGAGCCTGTGGATGAAGAAGTGAGGTTTGATATCAGGATTAAACTTCCTTGAAGCTGACATAGGACCACATTAACTGTCAACACACTACACTTGAACAAACTTGCCAACACATGCTAGCATTGAAACATGGATATAAAATGATGGTTAGATAAATTTTCATCTAATTAGTGGTACTCTACCACATCAATTTTTGTGGTGGCAGTGACCCACACGCTAGAGAATCGAAAGAAGATATGGGCAAAACAAATTGAAGAAGACCTTAAGTCACAATGCCTCAACCTCAAGCATGCTAAGGCCAGCACCATGGATTGGAAAGCATAGAATAACATCATCACCAAAATCCATCATCCAGCAGTACCCCCTACAGCAGATTGTTTAAGAGGACAACCTCGCCCTCTTATAACCAGTTAGGAATCTAGTATAAGTAGTAGTTGTTGTTGATGTTGTGTAATCTGAAATATATTAGCTATATGTGATTGTAATCTAAAAGACATGGATGAACGTAAACTAATACCTTTTTTCTTTTAATCTTCATGGACTGATGTAATAGAAACATAAAATAGTTTACATTAGTCCATATGGTTTAGATTAAACATTACAGTGATGGCTAAAATTTGTATGGTATATCATTGGATATACCATATTATACACTTGTCTCGAGCAACAATTACAACCATTATAATTTTGAACCTTTTTACACAAATGATATGACATATAATGATGTCAATCGTCTTTACTAACAAGCATTAAGGAAATATTGAACTAGTGAACGTTTTTTTTTTAGATATCATTTTACTTGTTTTATGCATGAAATCATATCATTATCAATGAAATCAATACGAAATGTTATTTATTTATTTTTTTCTATTTGCTTACACCCACACGTGTTTGACGTTTGATTTTTTTACATGCACGTCATTAGTGTTCATGGAATATCATTTTAGCACCATAATATACTATCAAAAACTGGATGCACTCCTCTGTTGTGAAATTTTCCTGTCAGATCTACACCTTTATGAATAAATATTTATTACTATAGAAACGGGACAAAGAGATTTGAAAAGTTAGAAAAGTAAGGAACAAAGAGGGAGAGAATACTTTTAAGGCTCTCAAAAGCTATCTTGACAACAAAATGGGCGTTGAACACATTGTAAAAACAACAGTTACGTAATAAAAGGCTTTGACAGATCAATTCCTCTCAGCTGTTTTCGATCCCCTGCTGGATGACGACAGTGATTTTAAGCCAACCTATCCACGCTGAATAAGTGTCAGTTGGACAGAGTGTTTCCATGATCAGGTGATCAGCACTGGCCATTGACACTTTAATCAATTGACAAATGAATTAATAATAACAAATAATGAACTACAACCGGTGCACATTTTATAGGCAGAGTGACCATCGCAAAATACCCGGATATGAATAATATAAATTTAAATAGTAATTTTAATTAATAAAAATTTCGTGGCTCACTACAATAAATATGTTAACGCCCACTTAACAATAAAAAATTTAATGGTTAGTTACATAGATAAGTAGTAAAAGTACAAATATCAAGAGAATGACTGTTGAACAAAAGACAATTGTTATTACTTGATATATGCACATACATACATGAATATACATATGTAAACTGACAAAAATACACACATGTACGTACATACACGCATATACATACATACACTTACATTCGTTTTCGTATTTGTGTGTGGGTTTATTATTGGCATAACGACCCTCCCAAGATACAACGATGTGTGTGTGGTGTATGTGTGTATGTGTGTGTGTGTTTGTGTGTGTGTGTGTGTGTGTGTGTGTGTGTGTGTGTGTGTGTGTGTGTGTGTGTGCGTGCGCGCGAAAGAAACTCACACCTGAAGGAAAAGAAGTGTAGAGAATAAAGTACTGCAAAAAATAAAAAATAAAAATTTCAAAAAAAGACAGTAAAATGCAATGATCAATCTGAAACAATGTGATTTAGTGAGTGAAATGAGAAACTGTCTTTAATTGAAAACATAATCAAAGCTGAGTGTAATAACTCATTTAAAATTGAGAAAATTATTTCGCTATTATTTGTAATTAATTAATTGAGTTGTCATTTATAGCGATGTTGTATACAAGATGAATTTTTATTGCCAATCAGCTTAATGGAACACACTTGGCCGGGTGCTAAATGAAAGTTTGAAGAAAATCAACATTAATTGTATAGCGATGAGAGTAGTTTCCCTTCAGCGTGCCAGCTTTGTCACATGACCACTGTTGTTAAGGCTGTTGTTGATGACAACTTCTCCAGCAGTATCGCCGCAATCTCAGCCGTCGCCATCATGTTTATACTTCTATACGAACAGCTAACTCGTCGAATAACCCTGTTTCAATGCGGAGCCCGACAAAATTAATAGACGAATCAGACCTGTCAAAGATGTTCACACTACTTCACTGCGATGTGTCTTCATGCCAGTTTCGAAAAGAATCAGAGCTTTTGTTAGCTACAAGAAGGGACATCGCTCAGTCTAGCTTTGGTTCGATGCCCCAACTGCGTTTTGTTGTTGACGTTAGCAACGCTACCGAATTTCCGTTACTCGGCTGCTTTGACTTTTCATGACATCATAGCACGAAACAATGAAATAACAAGGATTCTCTATGGAAATCTTTTTTTTCTTTCAAATACAATTAAGGTATATTTCTAATTTAAGCTAGTATTTTAAAAATTATTTGTGGCGATGAGTGCTTGTTGTAGCCGCGACTTATGTTATTGTTCTTGTCACGGTTGCCATTCGACTGTCTTGGCTGTGACGTCCATTTACTGATTCGTTCTTCCTTAATAACCGACTCGTTTGTTGTGGTGTAATTTATTTAAGTTCTGTGTACATGCCCCCACATGATGAAGAACATGGAACAAGATGAAGTTTTAGATCACTTGAATGATCAAAGTTCAATTAAAAAACTGGAAACTTTAAAACAATTACAATTGACAGTTAAACGAAATGGAGGTCGATTACCGTGGGAAGATCCGTGGACAATTTTCAGAGGCTTGGATGTTGTTTTGGTTGATGTTGCTTGGGAGGTCAGGTTAAAATGTCTCCATTTGATTATAGATCTAATACCTCAATTAGGATTTAATATTGACTCTTGCATGTTTTTGATCTTAAAAAATTTAATTTTAGCTTTTGCTGATATTAAAAAACCTGTTCGTCGATCTTCAATACAAGCTATGCATTTATATATGAAATATACGAAAAACTTTGAAGAATTGTCCAAGGCCATTGTGCTTTATGGACTAGAAAATAGCAACGATCATATTAAAAAAGAATGGGTTTTTGCTTTACCAATTCTTTTCACTAAAGATCTGAGTGGTCGCCACGTTTTCCCTTATGTCCAGTCTCTAACAAAAATAGTGTCACAGGATTACAATGATAATTTACAAGAGCTTGCAATGCTTGCCCTACAGACAATTTCTGAACTTGTTGGTTTAAACAAATTCAAATCTTATTTGCATAGGCTACCTGAAGATATTAGATTGTCATATCTAAGAGAATTACATCCTGAAGATAGGGAACTTTATTCTGATTTGAATGATTCTCAAGAATATTCTCTGGCACAGCCAATTTTCCACACCAACCACCAACACCAATTTCCATTCCAACAACCTCACTCACAGAATTCAAATTATCAAGATGGTCAACAAACAGAAATATTTCACTCTGATGATAATGAATTTGGAGTGTTTCCACAGCAAATTATTGCTCAAATATTGCGACTTGAAGATGGTTATAGACTCAGAGCACCAGCTGTTGAACGTGTTAAAGGAATTCTGCATTCTCTCTCAAGACAGAAAATTTTCTATAAAATGGGCCCACATATGTTACAATTCATTTATTTTATAGATAACTTACTTGATGACTCTAACTTTAAAATAACAACTATTGCCCTAGAGATTTTAAGTATTCTCGTGGAAAAACTTGAGCAAGATGCACAACGTTTTCTGAAGCATCTTGTATCAACATTGGCAAGACGATTGGGCAATAATAAGATTGTTATTAGGCAAGGCATTATGAAAGTGACTATAAAACTTATGCAAAATGCTACACCTAAGCTTGTTCTTAGTGTTATGTTAGATAACCTACGCCATAAGAACTCACGAGTAAGACAAGATATGATTAATATCTTAATTGCAGCTTTGCTGACGTTTCCAAGCTATGAATTTGATTTATATGCTTTGTGTAAGGAAATTGTACCCTTATTAACAGACTCGAAGCGAAATCTAAGACGAGCTGCATTAGAATGTGTTGCAGTTATTGCACAGGCAATGGGACAAGGAAGACATCAACCTTTGTTTCAGGTATGTATAAGGTGTGTGTGTGTATATATATGTATATATGCATACATATATGAATCTGTGTGTAATATATCATTTCCATAATATAGTATGTTGTTTATTATATTTGATAAAAAGAATAAAATGAACACTTGTTCTTTGATATTATTTATTACTAAACATTAATTGCAAAGCATGTACTTGTCATACCGATTGTCTAAAACCTACAGATTTTAACCCTTTTCTCAAACTGGTTCTCTAACTCTGATTGACTGATTTTATTTTACCATAGCTTCAACATGCACAAACTGAATAGGAAATTTCTGTTAAAGATAGAAATTTGTATATAATATATGTAAGCTATAAATGAGCAATTATTTTTTTCAGATCTTTGGCAAACTAGATTGGTTGCCAATCTAGTAAATTAAGGTACACGAGTGTTGCATGAGGAAGAGAAATATCTTGTCTTGGACATGAGTATTCTTCAGAAAGTGAGGGGATAGATAAAGACAAATTATAAAATAGTAAGTTAGTCAAACACAAATAGTTTTAGCATGGATTTTAAATTTATTAAAAATTCTTAAAACATAAATGATATTTGTTCAAACAAGCAAACAAAAATATGCAGATGTATTTCAACAATACCAGTTCTACAGTCTGTCATCACTTGCTAAGAATTACAATCAAAATTAAATATATGTTCAATTTACAGCAAGGCAACCTATTTCTAGTTTGTGGATCAATTTTTTATTTTTTATTTTAGCAGTTCCAGTTAAACAAAATACAAATTCAAACATTAACCTGAGATTAGAAATTGAAATGCTATTTTCACAAAACCCATTGAATAATTGAAACAATGTTAATATAGGTATAGGCATTTCTGTGTGGTTAAAAAGCTCACTTTGCAACCATGAGGTTTTGGGTTCAGTTCCACTGAATGGCATCTTGGGTCATCTTCCTGGGTCAACTGTGATGAATTTGGTTGACAGAAACTGTGTAGAAACTCACCATGTACATACACACATACACACACACACACACACGTATATATACATGTATACATGTATTTGTGTGTGTGTGTGTGTGTGTGTGCAGATGTGTCTTTGAGTTTGTATTTGTTCCCTCAACAAACATTTGACAATCAGCATTGGGTTGTTTACATCCTTGTAACTTAATGGTTTGGCAAAAGAGACTGATAGAATAAGATTTATAAAATAAGTACTTGGGGGCGATTTGTTCAACTTAACTCTTCAGACCGAATCCCCAGCATGACCACAGTACAATGACCTGAAACAAATAAAAGAAAAAGATAAAGATGTGGCCCTTTTGTAGTTTTGTTTCCTTTCCTTGCAAACTCATCAACTTGCTATTAACTTTTATAATTATTCTTTATATGCTACAATGCATGTTGTTTGAATGCTTCTTTTAATTTGTAACCAAGTCACTTCTGGTCTAATGAACTACTCATTTGTATAACTTTCCTTCATTGACAAGGTGAGTGGCTTAGTGGTTAGGGTATTCAGCTTAGGATCATAAGGTCAGAAGTTCAATTCCCAGTGATGTGTTGTGTCCTTGAGCAAGGAACTTTATTTCATGTTGCTCCAGTCCAGTCAGCTGGCAAAAATGAGTTATACCTGTATTTCAAAGGGCTAGCCTTGTCACACTCTGTGTCATGTTGAATCTCCCTGAAAATTACGTTATGGGTACAGGTGTCTGTGGAGTACTCAGCTACTTGTACATTAATTTCATGAGCAGGCTGTTCCATTGATTGGATCAACTGGAACTGGAACTTCATTGGCATGGATATCTCTGACTGTTAATTATCTACATAAGCATAAGGCCATTGATAACTTTTCTCAATGTTGTTAACTCTGAGCCCTCTTTTTCAGCTTCTTAATGGCATCCCTGCATTTTCCACTCTGCTTCAGTATCCCACTTCCTGTTATTCTTAGGGTGTCCTCTTTTCCTCCTTTGTGGGTTCCAATTCAGGGCCTAAAAATCCTTGAGAAAATGCCTTCTCCCTGGTCATATTGGTTTTGAATTATCATTGATGTTTCTGTAACTTTGCTTCCATTTTTCCCTTGCAAGGTTTGTTCATCCTACACTATACCATTTTTACAGGGTTGACCAAAAGTCCTTTTGGTTCTTTTAGGCGAAACACAAAGTAATTTATTCAATCAATGATATAATTATTGTTTTGTTCCAGTGTCTTCTGCCATCTTGAGGGCAAATCCAGTATTCCCTGCTCAAAGAGTTTCCTGTCTTTGCTGGCAAAAAACTCTTCCAGGTGAACTTTTACATCCTTCTTTGAGTTCAATGAATTTTGAAGAGACTAAAACAGGTTGTAATCTGAAGGCACAAGGTCAAGTGAATGTGGAGTGTGTGACAAAACTTCTCAGTCAAGCCCCAGTAACTTCTGCTGCATCTGTAAAGAAGTGTGTGGTCTGGCATTGTCATGATGAAAGACAATGCTCTTATGATCAACAAGTGCCAGATGCTTCTGGTGGATCACTGCATTTAATTTGTCTTGGTGGTCATAGTTCACATCCAGACTCACAGACCTGTCTGTTGGAAAAAGCTTGCAAAAGACAACATCCTTCAAATCTCACCAAATTGAAAGTATAGCCTTCTTTGGGTGAAATCCTGCTTTGGAGGTTGTTTGTGGTGGTTTGCTTTGCTTCCCCCATGATTGTTTGTGCTTCATATTGTTATAGCCAATCTATCTTTTATCCCCTGTTATCATTCTCTTAAAAAAAAAAACATTAAAAATTAAATGAAAGGATTGTTTTCTACAAGTTTCTGCAATGAATCAAAGATGGAAATATGTTGACGGAGGTTAGCTTCATTCAATTGATCTGGGACCCAAACAGCGAGCCTGCTGACACAACCAAGTTGATGCAGATAGTTTTCAACATTCAGTTTAGATATCTTTGGAACATCTATGATCATCCTAACCATATAATGTGAATTGGTGTCACTGTTAACCCTTTAGCATTCAGATTTCTTTGTCAAATGTATTGCTTATTTATTTACATTGTTTTTAATTAATCACACATTATCTTGTAGCTTCAAGATTTCAATGGTGTATTTGTATAAGTATAAAATGATATTGTAGGGTAGGTATGAGAGGTCAGATATGGTCAGTTTTAACATAAAACTGGTAGACAATTTGGGCCAGATATGGCCAGAGGAAATTGCTTAAGAGTTAATTTCAGTTAGCGAGCCAGAGTAAGTGAATCTTCAATCAATATATTTCTCAATCAAAATCTGGAAAACCATTTCTGGCACACATGTTCCATAAAGACATCCTCTCCATACACAGTGCATATCTTCCTGCACATTTCTGCCAACTTCTTGCTTTCTTTAGATAAAAAAAAAAAAAGCATGAGGTGTCGATAATGTTTGTTTTGGTTCTTCATTTTCAGGGTGATTCAAAACACACAAAATACAACCTATTTCATTGCAAGTACATGTTGAACTACATTAAAGTGTCAATGAGTACACATACATAAGGGACGGACTGAAGTTAGCCACTTGTTAGAGTGCTTGAAGTTTAGCACCAACAAAAACCAAACAGACTTTTTGGCCAACCTAGAACCTCCGAGGAGGTAGTTCATATTAGTCTGACCTCTATCCTTTGACCTGCCCAGCATGAAAAACTCTATGAGGAACTTGTACTTTGCTGGTATAGTCCTCAGGGTCATTAAGGCATGTAAGCCACTGCACTAAAAGAAGGACTGGACAAGGCGGAGAGCTGGCAGAAACAGCACGCCAGGCGAAATGCTTAGTGGTATTTCGTCTGCTGCTACGTTCTGAGTTCAAATTCCGCCGAGGTCGATTTTGCCTTTCATCCTTTCGGGGTCAATAAA
>NC_068996.1:37632439-37643303 GCF_001194135.2 Octopus bimaculoides | reverse complement strand
TTAGTGGTATTTCGTCTGCTGCTACGTTCTGAGTTCAAATTCCGCCGAGGTCGATTTTGCCTTTCATCCTTTCGGGGTCAATAAATTAAGTACCAGTTACACACCGAGGTCGTTGTAATTGGCTTAATCCCTTTGTCTGTCCTTGTTTGTCCCCTCTGTGTGTAGCCCCTTGTGGGCAGTAAAGAAAGAAGAAGGACTGGACCTTGTAGTGGCACACTTGTAGCGGTCCAAAGTGATTATACTAACATGATAATTTAGTACTGATGAATTGTTTCCTTTAACACACATAATGTTGTGGAATGAATCTTTCCTTCTCAAAATAATTTACAATTTAATAATTAACTTAAAGTGGTGAACTGGCGGAATTGTTAGAACACTGGGCAAAATGTTTAGCAGCATTTCGTCCATCTTCCCATTCTGAGTTCAAATTCCGCCAAGGTCAACTATGCCTTTCATCCTTTTCAGGATCAATAAATAAGTACCAATTGTACACTGTTATTGATGTAATCAACTTACCCACCACCACCACCACCACACACTCACACACACCTTGAAATCATTGACCTTGTGCCAAAATATGAAATCAATTTAAGTTAAACATGTTTCTTCTCCCTGACTTCAGGATAATTTTTTTTTTAACAAATTTAGTAAACCTTGAATAATTTTTGGTAAAGTTACTAAAAAGATGTAGTCTCGGCAGTGTCTTCTATAATATTCAATTGTATATTTTTCAAAAATATTGTGTGCAAATTTTTCACTGTGATGAAACAGATATTAATTGTAACTCGTCAGCTCTGTATTTCACAGCACATCTACTAGAGCGTTAACTACAAATGAAAACTGATACAGGATATGTGATACGTTATTCCTGGCAAGACACCTCTCAAATATGATAAAATGTACCCATATCATGCTTTATATTGAATCATCTCATAAACAATGCATTTTTTTATACTTCTTTTATTTTTCAAAACTAAGGCAAAGTTCTTTTTTAATCTAAAATATACCCTCTTTCATTTTTTACAATGCTCTTCCATATAACTGGTAGACTTGCAAGGCCCCTCTTCCAAAATTTACGTGTCTGTGACAAAAAATACTCCTCCAATACTGTTCTGACCCCGTCTACAGAATTCATTCCTTTTTTTATCCAAATGATTTTGAAGACTGCAAAATAAATAATAATCAGAGGGGGCAATGTCTTGCGACGTCGTTACCCATTCAAACTGCTCCAGCCTTTGGAATGTCATCCTCACTGTATGTGGCCAAGCATTATTCTGATGGAAGAACACCTTTTGTCTTGAAATCAAAGATGGTCGTTTTTCTTCTAGTGCTGACTTAAGCTGTTCATGTTGCTCATAGTAGATGTCCTTTGTTATTGTTTGGTATGGGTTTAAAAGTTCAAAGTGGACTAAACCTTTCATATCCCACCAAACAAATAACAACACCTTACATGGGTGAAGACCATTTTTAATTTGGGGTGCTGGTATTTCTCCTTTCCCTACCCACTGTCTTTGGCATTTGACATTTTTATAGAGAACCCATTTCTTGCCACCAGTCACTATTCAGTTCAAAAAAGGTTAATTCATGAGATGTGACAGCAAAGAAGAGAACACATTCACTCTGTGCGCACAATTAGACTCGGAAAGTTTGTGAGGAATCCACTGACCCAATTTGCTGACTTTTCCAATGGCATGCTGGTGTCGATGAGTGGTTGAATGATCAAATCCAAGCTTCTCTGCTAGTTCCTCAACATGCTAGTTACCATGGAATTTTGTTCCATCAAGGTTTGAAGGATGTCCTTGTCGAGCTCTACAGATCCCCCAGGATGAGGCTCATCTTCTTGGTTGTAGTTTCCAGCTTGGAATTTCTGAAACCACTGTTAACACTGGGTTATGCTTATTGTCTACTCCCCATATACTATATTAATATTCCTCACACTTTCTATTGCATTGTTGCCTTTACTGAATTCATAAAGCAAAATATGCCGAATATGCTCCTTCGTCACTTCCATTATAGTTTTGGAAAAATAGCTGTTAAAATCGAACTGCTCTCTTCAAATCTTGCTCTAAGAATAAGCACAAGATAAAATTACTACCTTCTTTTATAGCAAGTTGATGCAGGTAGTTTATCCCTTCCCCCTCTGACTTTTAGTTCATGCAATTGAAAAAATTGCATTATTTATAGATGACCCAATAGATATATGTTTGGTGAAAGGATGGGCATTCGGCTATAAAAAAACACCATGCTTCTTCCCTTTTTTATAAGTATCAGATAAGGAAGGACTGTGATAGTCCCATCCAAGCCATGCCAATATGGAAAAAGTGACAAATAATGATTGTGGTGATGACGGCAGTGATTGTGGTAGTGGTGGTGGTGTCAGCAATGGCAGCAGCAGTATCAATGATGGTGATAGTGATGTCGATGTTGCATGATTATCTAAGCTTGAAAATAAAGCAATTTTAATGCATATCCCAATGTGGTAAATGGCTGCATAATATTTTGAGCATTGAAGTTGCAGCTGAATTATCAACAGACTTTGCTGGGCTTTGTTTTTTTTGGGGGGTTTTTTTGTAAACTTATAAACTCTTCACCTATTTTAAACAAAATGCATCAGACAATTTATGTGCTGTTTAATGTTCTGTCTACACTTATTGCTTAGCTTGTAAACAGACATAGAATGAACGATGCATTACTGGGAACATTATCTATCCATCTTCTTGTTACCAGTTACAGAAATCTTTTAATCCAGCAAATATGTTGAAAACTGTCTCAAGTGCGGAAAGAAATGTAAAACATATAAAATGAATACAAGAATGAAGATATCAGTATCATATATATTATCTGGTTACAGTTATTTCAATAACACATGAGTAAATCATTTTAACATAATGGTGTCAATACATAAAATGATTATGTGATTTCAGGCAATACTAAATGTAATCCAACTCTGTTGTCTCATCATGACCTTCGAAATTATACAATACACTTGCATTAGGAGGAATTTCTTTTGTTTCAATGCTTTTACAGATTCCCATGACTCACTGACACCATTCAATTCCATCCATTATTATGAATTTTAATTGGGAGCTTGAGTCATCGTGAATCTGATTACATAACCATGGACTCCACTGCTATGGGTGCATTGCAGTACTATGAGTGCATTAATCTCTCTCTTGACAGAGATTGGTGATCCTGACTGTTGATCTTTTTGGATTCCTCTGCTCAGCATCAATGTAACAAGCACCGTTGGCTCGGCTCAACTCTTGCACTACCTCTTCACAATCTGCCTTGTTGCAGTCCATGACTTTATCATATCCCTGGTAGAGTGGCTGGACAGCTGCTATGTGTTGCCAAAGGTAGCCTGTAAGCATGCAGGACACAGTCATCATTCTGTGATGTATTTCCAAAATACCCGCATACATTTCTACATACAACAACTGGGAGTGGCTTAGAGTGTGGTAGCAAGAAATTAATCATTTTTTTACATGCCTTTAGAAAGGTGCAGAGTAAACTGATCAAAAGAACAACAATTATGTGGGCAAGGTAAATAGATTGTGGCATGAATTATACTAAAGTAAGACAAGAAGTAGATGACTGTCCAAGCAAAAAGAGGACAGTATTTAAATTATAATAATACACACAATGACATCCAGAAAGGGTCATTCGTTAAGTGGAGTTTTATGTCAGGAGGAGCATCAAAGAGTATTTGTTATAAAATTCTATGTTACCTTTATCTTTTATTTCTTTCAAGCTGAAGCACCACCTTGAAGAATTTTTCATGTTCTCCAATAAACTCTGCTGAGTTATCCTTATTTTACCTTTTTCTGAATTTTTTCAAATTGTAAAGATAATTCATGGACATTGTAATATCAGTTTCAAATTTTGACACAAAGCCAGCAATTTTGGGGTAGGGATAAGTCGATTGTGTTGATCGCAGAACTGAACTGGTTCTTATTTTATCGACCTCAAAAGATCAAAGGGTAAAGTCGACGTTGGTGGAATCTGAATCTGGACATTGTAAAATCAAAGCTTGTTGCACGAGGTATGGGCTTTTGTAGTTTTGTACGTTTCCAAGTTTTAATAATTATGTATATCTGAGATCAGGAAGTGCAACTTCCAGAACTCTTCTGTCTTTTACTTGTTTCCATCTCTGAACTGTGGTCATACTGGAGCACCTCCATGATGGGTTTTAGTACAGCAAATTGGTACCAGTACATATTTTTCCATGTCTGGAACCTATTTTGTCAGTCTCTTTTTCTGAAACACTAAGTTGTATATATATATGTGTGTGTGTGTATATGTATTTATTTATGTATGTATGTATGTATGTATGTATGTATGTATGTATGTATGTGAAGAATTCCAGGTAGAGGTAGAGGTACAGTGAAGAATTCCAGGTAGAGGTAGGGGTCCACCAAGGTTCAGTCCTTACCCCACTCCTATTTATCATAGTCCTCCAGGCAATAACAGAAGAATTCAAGACAAGATGCCCCTGGGAGCTCCTCTATGCTGATGACCTTGCGCTAATTGCTGAGTCACTATCAGAACTAGAGGAGAAGTTTCAGGTGTGGAAGCAAGGATTAGAATTGAAGGGCCTTAGAGTCAACCTAGCTAAAACCAAAGTCCTAATAAGTAGGATGGTAGACAAACCACAAACCCCTTCAGGTAGATGGCCCTGCTCGATTTGTAGAAAAGGCGTAGGTAGAAACTATAAGATGCACCCAGTGTAAGCTATGAGCACATATGAGGCGCAGCAATATCAAAGGAAGGCTAACTAGGAAGATAGTTTTTGTATGTGGCAGATGTTCAGGAGCAATAAACACTGAAAATGTGCAGAAAACAACTTCTGCCACATTCCAGGGAGAAAAACTAGAAGTAGTTGATATCTTCCATTACCTAAGTGACCAAGTTAGTAGTGGGGGAGGGTGCACTGAAAGTGTAGCTGCTAGAATAAGAATAGCCTGGGCAAAGTTTAGAGAGCTCTTACCTCTGCTGGTGTCAAAGGGCCTCTCACTCAGAGTAAAAGGCAGACTGTATGACACATGTGTATGAACAGCCATGCTACATGGCAGTGAAACATGGGACGTGACTGCTGAGGACATGTGTAAGCTCACAAGGAGCAAAGCCAGTATGCTCCAATGGATGAGTAATGTCAGTGTGCATACTCGACAGAGTGTAAGTACTTTGAGAGAAAAGTTGGACCTAAGAAGCATCAGTTGTGGTGTGCAAGAGAGACGATTGCGCTGGTATGGTCATTTGGAGAGAATGGAAGAGGATAGTTGTGTGAAAAGTGCAACAGCCTAGCGGTTGAGGGTACCTGTGGAAGAGGTAGACCCAGGAAGACCTGGGTTGAGGTGGTGAAGCACGACCTTCGAACATTAGGCAATGACTAGAGACTGAGACCTTTGGAAATATGCTGTGCGTAAGAAGACCCGGCAAAACAAATGAGACCATAACCCATGGCCTTTACCAGGAGTGTAGCCAGCCCACTTATGCGTACCTTTCCTGCTTTGGACACAAAACCTTGCTTGCGAAGACCTGTTTAGGCTAGTGAAATCGAATTTGAAATCGAACCAAATTCTACGACTGGCATTTGTGCCAGCCTTCCTTCATTGGACACTAAACTCTGCTTGCGAAGACCTGTTCGGGCAAGTGAAATCGAAAATCGAAACTGAACCAAATTCGATGACTTGCACCTGTACCAGTGGAGCGCTAACAGCACCATCCAAGTGGGATCACTGCTGGAGCAGCTGTCTGGCTTCTGTGCCTGTAGCACGTAAAAAGCACCATTTTAGCATGATCGTTACCAGTGTTGCCTTACTGGCACTTGTGCCGGTGGCACGTGAACAAAACATTTGAGTGAGGTCGTTGCCAGTGCTGCTAGACTGGCTCCTGTGCAGGTGGCATGTAAAAACGCTATTTGAGCGTGGCCGTTGCCAGTACCGCCTGACTGGCCCTCATGCCAGTGGCACATAAAAGCACCCACTACACTCTCGGAGTGGTTGGTGTTAGGAAGGGCATCCAGCTGTAGAAACTTTGCCAGATCAGATTGGAGCCAGGTGCAGCCATCAGGTTTGCCAGTCCTCAGTCAAATCATCCAACCCATGCTAGCATGGGAAGCAGAGCTAAACGATGATGATGATGATGATATATATATACAAATATATACATACATATATTTACACATTTTATACTCACATATATATACACATTTTATACTTACACACATGCACACACACACACACACACACACACACACACACACACACACACACACACACATATAGATATATATACATATACATACATACATACAGGGTGTTGTGCATAAACTGTCATCTAAATTACACAGAGATGAAAATAGCACTGACATCTCATTTTAATAGATATATTTACCAAAATTACATAAAAATATCTTGAAATACTAAAGAGTAAATTCATTCAATGAAATTGCCATTGGCTTCAACCATGGCCTCCAGACGATTTCAGAATCTCCTGCAACTCTTCTGGACCATTTCCTTGTTTAAGTTGATGAATGCTGCCATAATACATGGCTTCAGTTCATCTTTGATGTTACAAGGAATTTTGTTGGTCTTTTGCTCAACTGCACCCCACACATAATAATCAAGAGGGTTGCAGCCTGGGGAGTTAGGTGGCCAGATGTTACGGGTGATATGGTCGCAGAAATTGTCTGACAGCCATGACTGGGTTCTCCTGCTTACAAGAAACATAAGTCCTTAAAAGTCATCTATACCTAAAGAAACAACTTTGTCTCTCTCTCTACATATGTCCTCCTTTTTGCTCTTGCAATATTTATTTTCCTATGCTGGATAATTTAGTTGGAACTAAAATTTCTTAACGTTGAGAGTTTTTAAATGTATTATCATGCTATGCCTTGTTGCTTGGAATTTGGTTCAGTTCTGACTTCCTGGAATGTAAAAACTGCCGATTATTAGTGCAGTGACTATGGGCACTGATGATAAAAGGTGAGTAGCTTTTCCTCTTTCAAAGTCAGACAGGTGCCACTTCAGTGTACAGTCTGCCTGGCCATTTACACTTTGGTATGCAGTCTAATTCTAGCCTTGACCCTTACTCTAACCCTAACCCTAACCCAAATCCAGGTCATTTCATGACATGGACTACTGATACTGCAGTAGGCCACATGCTAAAGGAGCACCATCAGAGATGTGAGGTTATTTTTACAACTTTTTCATCTGAGTTTGATACTGAGATACTGAAGGCACTATTAGAGAAAACTACTGGTTTCAGCTCAACTCTCATTGATCAAAATTATTTATGCCAAAACCATACTGTCTTTTTGTACATTTAGAATTATATTGTCCAATTTATCCCTACACAAAAAAATAGTAGATTGTGATTTGAGGATCTTGGCTACTATTCTTTGTATGTCGAATGACCATATAGAGGGCTGCATATATATGTGTGAAATTACAAATAGCCAGATGTTATTAATGTGCATTCAACACCTGGGAATCAATCTCTGTGTATCCTTTATAGAACAGTTAATCTTATGAAATAAATGAATAACAATTTCAGTTGTGTCTATTCTCAAAACCATTCAACATTTTATAATTATTATGAAGTTTAAGGATATCATTGTTCTTTAATTCCAAGCCATTTTTGGTAGGACAGATCTATGATTAAAGGCTTTCTAGCTTTCTCAGATTGCATTGTCTGATATGTAATTTTTTTTCTTCAAGTAGCAGTAAGGCATGATTTGAGAGTTTTGGCTGTCATTGCTATAAGATTGCATGATCAAATAGAAGATCCTTCTTGACTCAGGTTGAGCCAGCTTTTCTCTGCCTGATTAATAAAGCAAAAAGTTATGTAATTGGCAAGATTAAAATGGCTGAGGTAAGGTCCTTTTTTTTTTTACTTTTTTAAATAAATCTATCATCCACTTCGTCAGTTATCACCTGATGTAAAATGTAAAAGCACCAGGAGACATCCTGACAATGGACAAATTTTATGGGAAAGTGGACAGAAGTGGCAGATACAGTATTAGCCAAAGGTTTGACCTTTCTGTTTTGTTTGCAAGTAGGATTTGGAAGAAGGTATTTACAAAATTGCTTTGCCTTTAAAGGACTTCCAGATCCTAGAATATTTCCATTAGTCTCTCATACTTGGTATTATGATTTTCTGTATGTTTATGATAGTTTTAGATGATTAACCCTTGGTCTACTGGAGTAAATGTATGACACTAATTATCATCTGGGTCCAATGAACCCAATGTATTATTTTTAATTAAATTTTATTCAAACTACCATTATTTCTTAGCTACATTATATATGCTATCAGATGAAAGAAGAATTACTGTTTCACACAAATTTTAATAGTAAAAATACAGCTTACAGAATAACAGCTCTTCATGGCAGTGAATGCAGACAACATTGGAATGTTCTTGGCAATTCTTACATGTAATACAAGTTTTCTTGTCTTTTTGGGGGCCAAAGAACATCTTCCTTTTTTGGCTGAGGAATCGCAAATGAGGTTGAAGATCATCTTCTTTTCTTGTTTGATTGAGAAATGTTAGCAGAACTAGAAGATTGTTTGTCATGTTCTTGTTTAGCATTAACTCCAGTAAGTTCCATTCCTAACTGAATTAAGCACTGTCGTCTTTTATCCTTGAAACTTTGCAAGTAAAGCTGTTTAGCAACAATGAAAGCATTCACTGTGCTTATATCAATCATGTTGTAGAATATAACCATAGGCCATCTTTGAGTCATTCTTTTGTAAGTGTATGTCCTTACCATCTTATCTAGGGTATCTACTCCTTCTTTTGTTTTGTTGTAACATGTAATAACTTCTGGTTTCTTTTCAACACTTTTTGAATCAATTGAAGGCTGAGAGTGCACTGTACTCATAAGTGTGACTACATAACTTTTCTTGGGGCAATAAAACAGGATCATAGAATCCTTTTGAAATTCAAATATTGTGCTGTTGATTTCTCTTTCTTTTCCAACTATGAAAGCACTTAGAAGTTCAACTCTTTTCTTTCTCATTGTTCCAACTAAAGTAGTTTCTTACTTATCAGCTTTCAAGCCAATCCTAGACTTGTAAAAAAATTATCACAAGTTATATTGCAACCAGTATTTACAAGTTCTTTTACTAGGTCTTCAACAATTCTTGAACCTTGATTTGTCTCTCTCCCTTTTACTGGGTCTTTTTCAGTGTAGATTTACATTTTCCAGGCATAAGATGTTTCACTGTTGCATATTGCCCAAATTTTAATTCCATATTTCTCTGGTTTTGAAGGAATATATACCCAGAATGGGCAGCACCCTCTGAATGAAACTAATTGTTCATCAACTACCATGCATGAACTTGGAACATATCCATCTTACAAATTCTGATTCCACATTTCAAATACTTCTCTTATGGGCTCCAATTTATCATCACTTCTCTTTTTTCTTCTTGAACTAGCATCATCAAAGCACAATACTTGTAAAATCTGTTGAAATCTTCCCCAGCTCATAATCTTGTTGGTTAACCCCAGATCCTGCAATACTCATCTATAACTACATTATCCAATGTTTTCAAGTAATTAGGGTATTGCTTTTAGGGAGACTTAGCTGCTAATTCTAGCAGGCCAAGTGGTCATGTAAAGATTCCTTCATTGTCTTCTCTGCCTAGTATCAGGATATTCCGACAGCAGTGCTCCAATGCTTTATATTGCAAATAAGTATAATCTATCATAGTGAGAATCAGGCACCTAATGTAGAAATGTTCTAACAGGTAAAACAGGCAAATTCTAAGGAAAGGAACCTGATATTTTGGTGACTGCCACTTTGTCATGTTTCTCAGATGAAGTGTCAAGAGCTCATCTCCTCCACCCCATACACACACAACATTCAAACATCACCAAAATTCATGAACTTCATTTTGTAGATATTGTAACATTTTGTCATATCCCATGCACTCAGCATGCCAATTTAATGTCTTCATTAAAAGAGAGAAAACAAAAGCAAAAACAAAACAAAACAAAAGAACAAAAAGGATTTTTCTTGTTGTAACATGTGAAAAGACACTGAAGTTTTTGCTGTAAATACAAGTGCTCTCATTTAATTGTCTTTCAAGATGATTATCTATGCAAGCTTTATCAAAGCTAGATTATCTATTATTAAAGGAGTCTTCTCGTTGATGAGCTTATTTTGCCATTCGTTCTTCATTGTTTCTCCATTGTTTTCTTTGTATGTTTCATAGATTTTGACAATGTTGGTATTGTTTAGCTTTTGAGCTTATATATTCTATTGGATGCCAATTTTAGTCTATTTTTTTTTTTGTAATTTTTATTTTATCTTTTACTTGTTTCAGTCTGTGGCAATACCGGGTGGGGGATGAGGGAGACTCCTTGAAGACTTCTGGTTTTTTTTTTTTTTAGCTGAACAAATTAACCCCAGTACTTTTCATTTTAAACCTAGTACTTATTTTATTGGTCACTTTTGTTGAACGACTAAGTTATGGGAGCATAAACAAACCAACATCAGTTGTCAAGTGGTAGTGAGGAGACAAGCATCAAGACACACACACATATGTATACAGTGGGCCTCTTTCAATTTGCATCTACCAAATTCACTCACAAAGCTTTGATTGGTGGCTTTAATAGAAGACATTTAACTAAGATGCCACATAGAGGGACTGAACCTGGAACCATGTGGCTGGGAAGAAAACATCCTACCACACAGCCATCCTGTTGGATAAGTATTTGGATAGTTACTATGTAGTTTTGAGTAATTTGTAAGCCATCATTTTAATTTCACTTGCTTCCTGCATATAAAAATGTGGCTTATATATATGTGTGTGTGTGCATGTGTGTGTGTGTGTGTGTGTGTGTGTGTATATA
>NC_068996.1:37624527-37632257 GCF_001194135.2 Octopus bimaculoides | reverse complement strand
ATATATATATATATATATATATAATTGAATAAGTTGGAGTCAACAACGTGTGCAGAGGAACATTTATTTGTAATCACTCCACCACCAGGTGAATCTGAATGTGGATGAGCTTTATGCTGTACTCTACTACGTTCTTAGCAGAATATAGCTTAACTATCTGTCTTTCTGTCTGTATGTATGTATGTGTATCTATCTATCTATCTATCTATCTATCTATCTATCTATCTATCTATCTATTTATATATATATATATATATATATATATGATGAACTCTGCCATCAAAGACAGTGTACAAACATTCAACTTTTGCCAAACATCCTGCACAAATTATTTGTTTATAGTGATCAAATATTCGTGCTGTACCTTAGCTCACTCTCTCCATCAAATCGATGTTGTCTGAACAGCTGCACAGTGTACTACGCATCAGGTATCAAAGTGACTGCAGAGTAACATGAGATGCTCAAGAACACAATGCACCACCAAGTCTAGGAATTGAAATCACAATCTAGCAATCATGAGTGCAACATCCTGACCACTAGGCCATATATTTACAGGTGTATTTGTAATGTTAATTGCTTATACCATATTTTTATACTAAGCTTTTTTCATTATCATTAGTTTCACTTAACAGCTTTCTTCATCTTCTATATAATAAATGCGAATGTCAGTGTGTCACATTTTTTCAACTTTACTCTTAGAGGCTGTAGCCCAACATATCATACCATTTTGGAATTAGGCTGACTCCATGAGTAAATTAAAAACATTCTGGGCTGACTCTGGACCCACAATCCTGAAATTTTGGATTCTCAAGTTTTCATTACTACAATTGTTTTTGGCAATTTTTTTACATGATTTTTTGTGACAAATTTTTTTGTATGATAATAATTTTTATAATCTAAAGGCCAACTCCATGAATAAATTAAAAACATTCTGGGCTGAATCTGGACCCACAATCCTGAAATTTTGGATTCCCAAGTTTTCATTACTGCGATTGTTTTTGGCAATATTTTTACGTGATTTTTTACTCCAAATTTTTTTGTATGATAACAATTTTCACAAGTTAGAAATAAATTTTGGGAATAATCGAAATTAATTGTGAAATCCAGCGATTATTTTCAGTGATTTTTTTTATGTGATTTTTTTGTGACAAATATGATCATCATTGAGATAGGACTCTGAAGGAAGTAATTGCAACAAATTCTCCAAAACAAGTCAGAGATCTGTTTGCAGATTTTCCCATTTACAGTCAGTAGCTTAAAAACCATATACTAGCTTAGAACTTCCCAATAGGGGGGCTTTTAAGCTAGTCTATTATTTTAGCTGCCTAAAATTATTCACAGGAATAATAAATCAATCACACTACTCAACTGACGATTTATTTTATCAACTTAAAAAGGAGAGATGAAAATCAGATTTGATATCAATGGGATTGATCCGCGGAAAGTAAAGTGCCATATCTAAAAATCACAAGCATTTTGTCTGATGCTCTACCAATTCCATCAGTACACCACTAAATCTGGGGATTTAACCCTTTAGCATTTAAAACCAGCCATATTCAGCCAAAATATATTCTTCCTGTTTTATGTTAAACTGACCAGATTCAGCCTCTCATACCTGCCTTCCAATGTTAGTCTAAAATATATACAGTCACATAATCAAAATCTCAATGCTACAAGATAATGCAGGATAATTTGAAAACAATGAATAAATAAGCATTACATTGGACAGAGTAAGCTGAATGCTAATAGGTTAATGTTGAGTGAGACAAACTCTTACCTTGTTATAAACAATTACTTTTTGCCATTTTTAAAACACATGTAATTATTATGTTATGATACTTACCTACATATTATGTAATGGCACTTACACCATTGTTGATATCAAACTGTACTTACCATCTTCATTGTGTGGTAGTAATTCTATGTAATTTTTTAATGTAGATTATGTTTTCTAATTGAACAACTGGACTTTTTTTCTCAACCTCTTAAAATGTATCTACAATTTTTACTCTTGAGTATTTTAGTCAAAGGTGCAAGAGCAATGCAAAAAAATTAGAGACATAGAATATCCTTGGAAGATAATGTCTTCTAATTGTTATGGTAATACTCTTCTTGTTTGTTCTTCCATGGTACTTGTGTTCTGTAAATATTTTTCTTTTATTTATTTGTTTAGGAAACCTGCATATTTTATATTCAGGTTATGTTCCCTTTGATTGTTACAACCAAGTGTTTACTCAAATTTGTTTATAACTATTATTATTGTTGACATTTTGGTGGATATAAATTGTTCATTTGTTTATACTAAACACTTTTGAGAATCTATACTGAACATCCTTGTTTGGATGTTGTTTGGATTTTCAAGCCATCTTGATAGGGATTCCTTCTCTTAATGTGTATGTTCATTCTTCAGAGTGGTGAGGATCATCTAGTCATCCTTAGGGATGACTGATGGCTAATGACTTGCACAGTGACTTTGTTTAAAATGAAGAAGAGTTGCACAATGTCAGCCTTACTCTCTCATCCATGATCATCTTCAATCCAGTTGCAAGACCAGGTCAAGACAACTAGGGATGGAGATGGATACAGTAGATGACCAAAATGTCTTACTAGCCTCATCTTGTTCTCTTCACTCCACAATGTATTCCTGCAGTCACTTTCCCTTCTGTTGAACCACGAAGGTTTCTTCCACAGAGTCTGCAGGATCCAGTATTTGGCATAGTTTCTATGGCTGGATGCCCTTCCTAATGCCATCGATACATACATATATATAGATACATACATACATACATACATACATACATACATACATACATACATACATACATACATACATATATATATATATATATATATATATATATATATATATATATATATATATATATATATATATATATATATATATATATATATACATACATACGAATGTAGATACATACATATATACATACATGTGTGCAGTAACTTTGTTTAAAATGAAGAGTTATGCAATGTCAACCTTACTCTCTCATCCATGACTCATTTCAATGATTCTTTCTAGCAATGGCTTTGTTCTTATACAAGAAAGCAGCTAAGATGTATATATGTATATATGTATGTAGCTATTGTGTGTGTGTGTGTGTGTGTGTGCGTGTGCCTGAAAAACTTTTTAGTCAAAGATCAAGGAGACCAGAAATCCAAAACGGATTCAATTCAACAAACTATGAAATGGTCAATCAGGAGACAGACATCACTTTTTTTCCCACATATACTTTTGTATAGTGAGCATGTGCTTATATTCTTATTCCTTCCACAGCTTGGCTTTGTAATATTTAAATTTACTGAAGTTCTTCTGACCCACACTGTGGTGTGCATAAAATGCACATTCTTTAATAAATGACAAGCCTTCACCCTCATTTGGTTTTATGAACAAGGTTAGATCATGTGAGATGGATTAATACAGCTATTCCTAAAACCCTATTCATAATTCAAAGTAAATGGATTGAAAGCTTTGTATTATTATGACAGATTTATTAACAATAAAAAAAAGGAAGGAATATGAAATGTTAGTAAAGTTTGTGTGCAGAGGTGTGTAGAGAAGAAAAAAAAACTCCTTCACATTGTAGGATCCTTAGAAAAAGAGAGTAGATATACGAAGGGGTGCTGAAAATTTTCTGGCTTTAAGGTTACTGTGAAAGACTTGGTTGGAGGCCCACCTTCTGAGTTCTTTTACAGGGCTTAAAAAAACTGAAGGACCACTGCAATAAGTGTGTGAATCTGAGAGAGGAATATGTTAAATAAAATCATAATTGACTGATCCACCTGTATTTTCTTTTACTGGAACTTTTCAGCACACCCTTGTGTGTGTATATATATATATATAATATAAAGAAAATGGAGAGTTTGAACACAGAAAAAAATCAATTCATTTATATAATAGTCAATTTCATATGGCGTACATACATTTCAATTTCTTACTTTCATGAAGGTAAAAATCTCCTCAGGGCAAATATTTGAATGAATATGTGTCAATTTTTGCCCTGAAGGGATTTTTACCTTTTAAATGTATAATGCAGTCTTAATTGCAAAATGCTTGGCTGGGTAGGATCAGTGGTTACCAATGAAAAGAGGGTTCAAACCAAAGGGGCAGCAGAGATAGCTGCTAAAATAGCTTGTTGTATGAGGGATCTGTAATGTGGAGAAATAAAAACTGGTTCATCTATCTCCTCATTGTCTACCACCCAGCTGTACTAAGTCCAAAACTTGTGGCCTGCCCATCACACCTGACAAAAGCAGCTGCTAATGCCATTCCCTCTAGCTTGCTCTCCTCATGTCTGTTCATGGCCCTGGTCTTCCTTCCCTCACTTCCCCTTCTTGTTCCGGTCAGGACCCTTGATCATTGACATCACAACCCTTTCCTTCAGGCTCATCTCATCCCCACAGTTGAATAGTGCAATTACATCTACTCATGAGGCTACTATATTATTCAAAACCCCTGTTACTTGAATTAATTCAGAATTTATTCAAAAGTCATTGTTGTTTGAACCCAAACTTAAGCATCTAACATTTAAAATTTAAATTTATACAATTGTTGTAGACTCCAGACAATACCAAACTAATAATTAACCTTCCTATTTTTTTTTTACATTCTGCCGTTTGTGTATTCTGGTGATAATGGTTCACTTCCTTAACTCCTTCACTGCAAAATTAAATTTCATTGTTATTCCAGCAATGATGTTAAATATCTGCCAAAAATTAGAATTGGTATTTTCTGCAAGTCACGTTGCCTCAATGAACTGACATATCCTGACAAAATGCAGTTTCAAACATGACATTCCTCAACAAAAGATAGATTGGGATATAAAACTGCTTTCTGCAGTTAGAGAGGTTGAAATTTTGAGTGGATATATCTGATTTCTACAGTAAAAAGGATTAATATCTTTTTCAAAGAAATCTCTTATTGCTTCTAAAGAGATGTGTGGATTTTGATCCTCATTTGATTAATTAATGATCTCATCCAGATATCTTTGAAACTATTCTCCATTGTTGATATAAAGACAGTTTGTATGACTTGTAAAAGTTCTGCTTTTAATGGCTGATTTTAATTATTGTAATATGGCTCCTTTAAAGTAAACCGTTTATTTTTAGCTTTGTTTTTTTCCTCCTCCTACATGAAAGAACTATCATTCTTTTTGTGTCTCCTTGTTGTTTAGATCTAACTGAGATGATTAGACTTGATAATTAACACCACCCTATAAATAGTAAAATATTTAACTTGCTCTCATACTTTGTACGTTTTTATATAGCTAACTTTGTGTTACTGTTCTCTCATCAGGGATGATTACAATAACATACGATGGGATGATATGATAACAGCAACAATTAGCAAGAAATTCCAAACCAGTTAATGATTTAGTTATTCCAATAAGTTAGTGATTCTTATTTTATCAATGGCACAGTATATCATGGCAGGGTCTGGCTGAGAAGTGTTATTCAATTACTCAACCTGGTTGAATCCACTTTGATGGAACCACAATTCCCTTTCTCCAAATTTGTTTACAAACTCAACAAATTACTAAAAGTCATTTGGCAGGAGACTCTATGTGGTAATTTGATATGTTAGAAATAACTGCCAAATTCCCTTTCAAATCACTTGATTGCGTTGAAAAAAAAAAAAGGGCTGACTAGATGGCATGTATTAGACACTTCTAAAAAATGATTTGGTCAGACTTATAATCAAAAGCTGAAATACTTTTGATTATCAGTTTGATCAAAGATGTTCTGTCTGTGATCATTCTGTGTTTTTGTATATCAGGGACTACATTTTGTAATGAGTCCTTTTCTAAGACAGTGATTTCAGGGAGACTTGGCTGCTATTTCCAGCAGGTCAAGCATCTTCATAGACTTTCTAGTTGGCTTGTCTTGTGTTACTGTAAGTTCTTGTGATGGCCACATAACAAACTGAATTGACATGTGACAGTTGTTGCTCTTCTACATCCTATTATAATGGTTTCAAATTTTGGCACAAGGCCAGCAAGTTCAGGAGAGGAGAAAAGTTGATTACAGTGACCCCAATTCTCAACTGCTCCTTGTTTTATTGACCCACCACCAAAGGGATGAAAAACAAATTTTGGCACAAGGCCAGCAATTTTGGGGGTGAGGGTGAGGGTAAGTTGATTACATCGACCTCATTGCTCCACTGGTACTTATTTAATTCTTTTCTACTCTAGGCACAAGGCCCGAAATTTTGGGGGAGGGGGCCAGTCAACTAGATCGACCTCAGTACACAACTGGTACTTAATTTATTGACCCCGAAAGGATGAAAGACAAGGTCGACCTCAGCGGAATTTGAATTCAGAACATAAAGACAGACGAAATGCAGCTAAGCATTTCACCCGTTATGCTAACGATTCTGCCAGCTCACCACCTTATTTAATTGACCCCGGAAGGATGAAAGGCAAAGTTGTCATCAGTGGAATTTGAAATCAGAATGTAAAGATGGATGAAATGCCACTAAATATTTTGCCTGGTGTGCTAACAATTCTGCCAGCTTATAATATTGGATTTAATGAGGTATGATGAAGTGAGTGTTCTGGTATGCTTGTGCTTTTTGTGTCAGTATCGTGTTGAAAGGATAATGCTTTTAGGATGGTATCTCAGTAGTCTCCTGGACTATGGAAGATAGATATATTCTTATGTCTGGGCATTTCAGGATGTGTGGATTGGAGCTTGATGTGGTTAAAAACATTGAGTGTCTAATATATTCAGGTGACATTTTAAAATATATTTTAAATAATTTTGTTTCATTAGAAATGTTGCCCATATTATGACTGTGAATAAAACCCCTGTAGGTTACTGAATCAAAATAAACATCTTGTCTTTATACATACATACATACATACATACATACATACGTACGTACGTAGGTACGTATGTATGTATGTACGTACGTACGTAGGTACGTACGTACATACATACATACATAGGTTTTGTTAGTAAATGCTTAAAGGAGAATCTGGATAAACTGGGATTTTCAGAAAGAGAAACTGACCGGCTAATTCATACATTACAAGTGCAATCTGTGAGTGGAACAGTAAAAATATGCAAGACTTTTCTCAAGTTTCAAATGTGAATTTGTCTCTGTTAACTACATCCTAAAGATGGAGCCTTGTATCTTTGTTGGAAACCAGCTCTCTCCTCAGTGGAAGATTTATAAATAATTAAAAAATAGAAGAGACATACATACATACATACATACATACATACATATATATATATATATATATATATATATATTGTGTGTGTGCTTGTGTGCATGCATATATGTGTGTGTATGTATATATGTTTATGTGTATCTGTATATATATCTATATGTATTGAACGGAGACGCATAGATATGTGCTGCATCCAGGAAGTAAGATGGAGAGGAGGTTCTGCGAGGTTCCTCACAGGCAAAGAACACAGGTACAAGATTTTCTGGGCAGGGAACACTGACGGGGTCGGGGGCGTAGGAATACTTCTAGCGGAGAAATGGGTGGATAAGGTAATCGAGGTCGTTAGAGTAAGTGACAGAGTACTTAAGATCAGACTAGTGCTTCATCATAGATTAGCTACTGTCATCTCAGCCTATGCACCTCAACTGGGGCTACCAGATGGTCTGAAAGACCAATTCTATGACACCCTCTTGCAAACTACCTCGTCGACGAGTGACAGGGACCTTCTCTTTGTGGCTGGAGACTTCAACAGTCATG
>NC_068996.1:37615525-37622315 GCF_001194135.2 Octopus bimaculoides | reverse complement strand
GGCACATAAAAGACACCATTTCGAGCGTGGCCGTTTTCGTGCGGGTGACACGTAAAAGCACTCACTACACTCTCTGAGTGGTTGGCGTTAGGAAGGGCATCCAGCTGTAGAAACTCTGCCAAATTAGACTGGAGCCTGGTGTTGCCATCTGGTTTCACCAGTCCTCAGTCAAATCGTCCAACCCATGCTAGCATGGAAAGCGGACGTTAAACGATGATGATTATGATGATGATGTAGATGTTGTATATGTATGTGTTTGTGAGACAGGTTTCTGCACTTTCAGTCTACCAAATTCTACTCATAAGGAATTGGTAAACCAAAACTACTGAAGAGAATATTTACCCAAGATGTTATGTACTTAAATCAACCGTGGAATCATGTGTAGTTGAAGAGCAAATCTCTTAACCATACTAATATATTTGTAAGTTCTTTCACTTGCTACCCAATCAGATGTGAAACCAGACTAATATATCACCTGCAAAATTAGATATCAATCAGATGTGAAATGAGAATATCAGTCAATCAGCTCTGAAGTGATAACAATATTCTAGTATTACTCTGAGTTCGCCCTGAAGTTAAGGTTCAACCTACTGACTTTGGCTATATTTAAATTCTTGCACTTTTGTCTCCTCAAGTCTGCTTACATAATGTTACTTAATTCTTCACAACAAATTTAGTCTATTTAATAAATTATTATATTTACATAAATGTCCACTGCTGCTACATTGAGTATTTGTTTGCACACTTTTTTTCAGGTAGTTGATTTGGAAGAGTCACGTCACAGTTCATCAAAGGGCCTTATGATTGCTGTTCAAGCCCGCCTGGCTCGTAGACACCTCCCTCGACTTGACGAAGATGGTTTAGTCGACTATGCTATGCCAGCACCCTCTTCAGCTGCACAAAGAAAAATGACAGGGGACACACAGAACGCTGACATAGAATGGGTTCAGGCAGCCGCCAGTGGTGGCAGCAGCTCAGCCCGGTATGAGTCAGTAGAGAATGAAAATGTGTCCATTAATGAAAGCTCATCTGCATCATCCCCAGATGATTATCCTGTAGTTACAAAGCGATTCCTTAGTGCTGGCAAAGGTAAAAACAAACTTCCTTGGGAAGGTGATGAGAAAAACCAGCAAAATAAGCTGTATGATGATTTACCTTCTTCTGCTCCAACACAGGTAAGTGTTTCTTTTTTGTTTTTAACATATGGTCCCACCCTTGCTGGCATGGAAGGCGATGATGATGATGTAAAGATGTTTTGTGACCTCTTCAGCGACTCTCTATCTCACGTTTCTCTGCTAGTTCCGCATGGAGACACGTGGAATAGAGAGTCACTGAAGAGGTCACAGGATGTATGATGAAAGAGCTCTGACAAAGGAAAACGTGTTTTATTTTTAACATTTAAAATAACTTTTAAATGTTCTAGAACAGTACTATTTTTAACTATTCAAATATCCTATAGGTTTTTTTAAAATTAATTTACACCTCCATTGATTCACATTTCTTTCTAGTTTAGTTTCCTATAAAATTCCTTTATTTTATATTTAACAAAGAGTGCGTTTGATAAAGATCTCTTTAACAAAATAATATTACTCCTTTACTTTCATAAATTTAAGATTTGAGTTTTCTATTTAAATCTCAAAATTAAAAATCATTTTGAAACTAATAGTATCGTTATAATTAATTTCAAACTAAGATTGAGATGAAGACCATTTTGATTGTTCTCTACTCTATTATTTTTCATTTGTTTTTAATGATTTTTCCGGGCATGATTATTGCCAGAGCAGCTGTCTGGCTTCCATGCCAGTGGCACATAAATAGCACCATTTGAGCGTGATCGTTACCAGTTGTGCCAGTGGAATGTGAAAACAACATTCGAGCGAGATTGTTGCCAGTACCGCTGGACTGGCTCCTGTGCAGGTGGCACGTAAGATACACCATTTTGAGCGTGGCCATTGCCAGTACCACCTGACTGGCCTTCATGCCGGTGGCACGTAAAATCACCCACTACTCTCTTGGAGTGGTTGGCATTAGGAAGGGCATCTAGCTGTAGAAACTCTGCCAAATCAGATTGGAGTCTGGTGTAGCCATCTGGTTCACCAGTCCTCAGTCAAATCGTCCAACCCATGCAAACATGGAAAGCGGACGTTAAACGATGATGATGATGATGATGATGATGATGATGATGATGATGATGATGATGATGATGATGATGATGATGATGATGATGATGATGATGATGATGATGATGATGATGATGATGATGATATGATAATGCATCTGAAATGATTAGTCAAAATCATGTATTTTTTTTTGTAATGATAATGGGGGATGTTACAATTTGCTTACTGGCCAGGACTCAGGTTTCCATTAATAATTTACTCATCCACTTCTTGATGTTGTCTATGCAAAGTAGGTGCAGGCATGGCTGTGTGGTAAGAAACTTGCTTCACAATCACATGGTTCTGGGTCCAGTCCCACTGCACAGCATCTTGGGCCAGTGTCTTCTACTATAGCCTTGGACTGAACAAAGCCTTGTAAATTGGTAGATGGAAACTGAAAGAATGCTAGATGCCCTTCCTAATGCCAACTGTAGAAACTCTGCCAGATCAGATTGGAGCCTGGTGCAGCCATCTAGTTTACCAGTCCTCAGTCAAATTGTCCAACACATGCTAGCATGGAAAGCGGACGTTAAACGATGATGATGATGCTGATGATGATACGATAGGCTTTTTTGTGGAATTTAAACAATAATGATGATGACAATGATGAAGGAATAGAAACATATATATACATAGTTCCTTTTTAACAACAGCTATTACCATTTTATTCATAGTCCTTAATTTGATATATGATTTTTCCAGCTAGTATGTTAGTGTGACGAAGTTTGCCATATGGTTTTACCCCATGTATCTCACACTACACTGTTCCCTCTTTAAGCCTCAGAGTTCTTGGCTGTGTCTTTTTCTAAACTACTGTAGTCTTGTTAAACAAGATTTAACTTATATTGTATAATTTAAAAAAATTTTTTCATTCTTCCTTAGTGAATAAATATATATTTAATGAATAAAATATACATAATATCGAATGCTCTGTTTTTAAATATAACAAATTTTTTTGTAGCCATCAAAGTTATCTGATGTTGGCAGTCGCAAATCACCAAGTCTGTCTGGAACTGATGCTGAAAGACTAAAACTTAAAAAGGCAGCTTTTGTTGTTGGTTCTAAAGAAAATTCTTCTGATCTGGGTATTTATTTGAAAATATTTTCCTTTATTGCAATCAAATTCACATACAGACACACACTCACCCCCACACAGACATATGTACATAGTAAAAACAGTTGTTAAATGAGTATAGTGCTACTGTACTCCTGGTCTCAGAGTCATGCATAGTATTCATTATGAATGTTATGTTGATTATATTTTTAGACAAGAACCTTAACTCTACTTGATTAATTAATAAATTATTTGTCAAGGCTGCTGAGAGTAAAGAACGAAGGTAAGGCACTATATATATTTTATGATTCAAATCCAACTATATTTTAATTTTTTGTTACCATTCTGCTGGATTTTAAGAAAAAAATTTATCCTGCTCTAGAAAAAATTCCTGTAGGTTTAAGAAACTTTGGTAGTGATGTTTTATCAAATGCTTCATTTCAGATATAACTGAAGTACTATTACATAAGTATTTCACTTAGAGGTGCAGGCACAACTATATGGCTTAGAAATTTACTTCATAAGAATCCACAGCTTGGTATCCTGGCCAAATGTCTTCTACTATAGACTTGTGTATTTATTTTCAAACACTGGCCTGTTCGACTTACTTTGGTCAACAGATTTATATGCAGTAGAAAGAGTGACTTTGTTTGGTTTAAAACAGCAAAAATGTCAGACTTGTTTTTTTCAGTACAATACACTGAAAATGATACTCTGTCAGCATAATAATCTATTCATTATACATTGGTTTAGAGTTGAAATTGGGTGAAGGGCTGAATTAACATTCCATCAATAACTTAGAAATCAATGGAAGTATGTGTGTGCGTATGTGTGTGAAAGAAAGACAGGGAAAGAGAGAGAGAACAAGAGAAAGAGAACTACTTTTTGTTGTAGCTAATTGTTCATTTGACAAACAAACAATGTTGATAATGAAGGCAAATTAACATTGAAGCTGTGTCAATTGGGGAAAAATTATTTCTCTATTTCTATGTTTTTGCGAGAAAAGAAATGATGACAATTTCTTCAGTTCAGTTTGCATTGATTGATATCCATAATAATGTAGAAAGAAATGACTAATTTTGTGGAACATGTCACCTGTGATTTTTTAAAAACAGAGCAGTGTGCCAAGCAAAATTGGTACACTGCTGACATGTCTGCTGATTGCTAGAAAAACGTAATTGGTGCTTCCTGTATACAAAGTAAAAGGGTGTGGATTTTGAGCTGATAAGTATTTTGTTAGATCCATGAAAGTAATGCAAGAATTCTTAAGCAAAATGTTTATAATTTATTAATTTATTTATCTATTTATTTTTGGTATTGCTCATAGCTTTTATATCTCAAGCTTACCAATTCTTTTTAAGGACACCCCTATAGCATATTTCTACATATTGTACTTTTCAAGAAGCATTCTAGGGTTCTCCACAAAAGTAAAAGCAAGACTTTTAGATTGCATTAATTTTAGAAATATTTCTATTCTGTCCATTATTGCTAATGTTTTAATATTTTGGTTCAAATCACCACACACCAAATCAATTCCCATATCATGAATACTGTATCTCAAAACTTCATAGTGGCTTTAGATCTAGGCATAGAATTGTGCATAAGAACCAAAAGAGAATCTGGGAACATAGAATATTTATGCCATGACCATTGAAATAATTAGATTTTTTGATTTCCTAATAACTTCAATTGCTTTCATGAGAATATTTGACATTGCTATCAGATAGATTGAAATCAGCCTCTCAGATTCAAAACCTAAAGCCTGTCTTCTTTCCTACTTATTGAAACTTCAATTATTTGTAAGTTTGCTCTGAGTCCCTTCAGTTCCAGATTTCAAGTCTGTGTTGGAATTCCTTCTCCAGATCTCCTTATTTAACTGTAAGCAAGTTATTATAAAGGAGTTCCTGTATACCTCTGAAAGGTTACAAGCAACTGGAGGGTGATGAAGACAGTCCAGAGGAGGCTCAAAACTCTCTCTCTCTCTCTCTCTCTCTATATATATATATATATATATATATATATATCTGTAAATAATATCTGACAATTATTCGGTAGCCATGATAAAACTCCAGTTTTGGATGTTGGGGCGGAAACCTACGCCGCCATCTCTTCAGTTATCTGCACAAGAAAAAATAAGGCTAAAGGCAAAATATAGAAAAAAGTGTAAAACAGTGTAAAAAAGCAATAAAATATAAACGTATATAGACGTGTGTATGACCCTTTTTGTGTGCGTGTGTATGACCCTTTTTGTGTGCGTGTGTATGTGTGCAAGCCTGTTGCGCATGTGTTGTGTGTGTGTGTGAGCATGTATGCGGGTATGTATATATTTTTTGGCGAATGTGTTGGTGAGCATGTGTGTGTTTCAAAAGAGGGAGGATGAGTATATACATATAGGCGCATGTACGTGGGTGTGTGGGCGTGCATGTGTATGTATGGACTGGTGCGCTTACACGAATACTATGCACACTTTCACTTCCTTACCTTTACTCCCTCCCCTCACTTAGCGGTCATTCTAATAACTCTTTTATCTTAATAACGGTCAGTCACACAATAATTTCCCTTTGTTTAACGGTCATTTTCATAGCATTTTTTTTTCGATGGCCCGATAACTGAAGAGATGGCAGCATGGGTTTCCGCCCCAACATCTGAAACTCAGAGTTTTATCATGGCTACCAAATAATTGTCACATATTATTTACAGATAAATTCCTCTATTTACATAATATCGAGGTCTCTTTCTTTCTTTTGTTGTCTTACCTTTTCTGACAATATATATATATATATATATATATATATATATATAGTAGAACAAGTAGAAAGATATATTTTCAATGTGTAAATATTGGACAGTATATATATATATATATATATATAGGATAAAATCCTTTTAAGAGCAGAAACATTTGTCGGCAACCAGCCATGAGAATTGAACTCTCACCCCACTAATATCCAGTTAGAGGGCTTACCTCTAAGCTAAACTGCTGACCAACAAATTTTTCTGAAATTTTAGAAGTTATAAAATAATCTAGAAATGCTAGATGTCATATAGATTACATCATATGTAAATAAGTTCGTTTCTGAAGCATTGAAATGTATTGTGGAACCTTTATATATACTGTTCAGTATTTATGTGTTGAAAAATATATCTCCCTACTTGTTCTACAATACATTTCAACACTTTAAAAACAAACTTATGTTTGTTTACATATGAAGTAATATATATATATATATATATATCCTCGCTGATGCATCAATGTGTTTGTAAGGGTGCAGGAATGGCTGGTGCCTTGCCCCGATTTGTGACTGAACAAGTTGGAAAGAATCCTTTTCCGCTTTTTGTGGAAGGGAGGAAAGCCACTTGTGAAGCGCTCTGTCTGCTGCCAGAAACCGCTAAAGGGTGGGCTAGGGATGCCTTGGCTGAGGATGTGAAAATTCGCGTTAAGGTTGAGGCACCTTTAGCTTTACCTGAATGGAGAGCAGGTGTGGTCACCGCATGTCCAGTTCTACCTTCCGCAATTAACGTCCTTAACGGACGTTGGTAATTGGATCAAGCAGAGACCTAGGCTTGGGGACTGGTA
>NC_068996.1:37608430-37609237 GCF_001194135.2 Octopus bimaculoides | reverse complement strand
GGTTCACCAGTCCTCAGTCAAATCGTCCAACCCATGCTAGCATGGAAAGCGGATGTTAAACGATGATGATGATGATGATGATATATATATATATATATATATATATATGTATAATATATCTGAAAATATTTTTTAGATTCTAAAGACAAAGCATTTTGGGCAAGTAGCAAAAGTCATGAAGATTTGTCAAAGCATTCCCGATCAAAGTTATTTCCAATCAATAGTGAGTTGTTTTCCTTTGCTTATTAACTTTTTAAAAATTTAATAATTTTTCTTTTTAAATTACAGTTTTTTTTTTTTCCCTTCTCACAAATTCTTAAAATTACAAGTACTACTAATTGGTGCACATTTTTAATTTCATGCATCAGATTTAATGATTCCATTATTAATCCAGACATTGTGTATCTAAGGCAGCATCATCAAATTTGTCCTTCCCATTTTCAAAATTTTAGAGTTTGCTTTGAGTGGGATTTGGTTACTATTTCTAGCAACTCATACAGATGAGTGAAACAAGCTCACCTATTTGCTTCACCCACTTATATGGTTAACACTTTGAATAAAGCTGTGTATGATTCTCAGCTTTTGGATTTGTATGTATTGCAATTGATTAAATATAATCTGCTAAATGCACATAACTGTTATATCAAAAAACTCTGGGACACTTATCCAACTGAAACATGTGTTGGAATGGAATACGAAGAAAATACTTTTAATAAATAAATTCTGAAGATGTATAATTCTCCATACTCCATTATAATATGTATATGTGCATATATATATATATATATATATATATATATATATATA
>NC_068996.1:37597601-37607773 GCF_001194135.2 Octopus bimaculoides | reverse complement strand
TATATATATATATATATATATATATATATATATATATATTTCTCATAATGGTGAATTTATCATGAATGTGTTTAATTGGGAATATTTTATTTGTCAATATGGTAATTATAGCAAAAGATGTGGATGATTCGCCCATACCCATGAAACCAGCTTTGGCACGAGGATCTGCTTCCAGCCGCAGTTGCAGCAGCAGCAGTAGCAGCAGTCGCAGTGAAATGCAATTATTTTCCAACTCTCCTGATATCAATCACTCTTCCTATACTGCATTTGGTACTCCTGATGAGGTTAGTATATGCAGTAATCTTCTGATTCATAGCATAGCACAAAGACAGGAATAAAATATGATAGGAAATGTTTATTGTCCTAGAGATGGCATTAGCTTTGGTGTGGGTTGGATTGTTGGTTATGCTTTCTCGTGTTGGTGGTGCTTTTGGCAGCAGCAGTAGCAGGTGTTCCTCAGGAGGTAATCGACCATTAATGATTAGGAATTGAGACATCACAATCCTTACAATTTATGAGTAGGAACTAGTGGAGGAGGCCAAATGCTACTCAGCTAGATATAGTCAGTGTCTTCTCTATTAGTTTACATGGCTCTGGTACCATAGTTTTAAATGAATGGTGGAAACTCCACTATTCAGGTGTTACGTCAACTTTATCTGCACAAGCAGGAGTCGGGATGCTCACAACCCCCAGCTATCAGATTTATATGGAGTGGAAACCATTAAGTTGGAGGGATTCCCTCCTGAAGCTTAGGTGGAAGGAAGTAGTAGTAGTGGTGGTGGTGGTAGTAGTAGTAGTAGTAGTATCTGTTGTTGTTCTGCTTGTTGAGTATATATATACCTGATCGGTCCTTGTTGAACTGGCTTTGGTATAAAGAGATACCTATTCAGACTTGTACTACCCACATTGAAGACACATGTCCATTGGTTTGTCTTCAATCATCATTAACTTGGATATTGTGATTGCTATTGCTTTGATTTTATACATATTTAAACATACTGTCCCAAAAATTTACGGCATGTGGTTTCAGTTTTAGAGAGAAAGAATTCTGCTATTTTACTGAGTAGGATTTGATTGTGATATCAGACAAATTGGCTGATTGCATTGGTTTTCCTAGCATTGGTTTTCCTAGCACTGATTTTTTTTATTTTTAGAAGTGAGTGTTAATGGAATTGGTGAGCATTGTGATAATGAATGGCTTGGTTGATTGTTCATCAATAGAAGAATACGAACACTTTTTGAGCAAAAATCCTTAACTTTGTTAAAGACCATTAAAATTTTGGTGGTAATATTAATAATCATAGGAAGGTGGGGAGCTGGCTGAATAGTCAACATGCTGGGCAAAACACTTGCTGGGATTTCACCCATCTTTACGTTCTGAGTTCAAATTCTGCTGAGATCAGCTTTGCTTTCATTCTTTCTGGGGTCAATAAAATAAATACCAGTTAAACACTGGGATCGATGTAATCAACTTAGACCCTACCCTGAAATTTCAGGTTTTGTGCCAAAATTTGAAACCATTATTAGTGATTATAGGAAAACATTGATTGAGCAATGGAATAAGTGTCATCTGAATTTAATTATACCTCTTTGCTTTCTGATTTTAAACCTCAAGTTAGCTTTGTCTTTTATCTTTTTGGGGTCAATAAAATAAAGAACCAGTTGAGCACTGGTAGTAAGTTTAACTTTTGTGGGCTGACAGGGTTGGAATTACACAAAAGGCCATTGGGGTCCCCTTTTATTTTTGTGCATTTCTACACTATCCATAAAGTAATATTAGTTTAATCTTGTATATGTGCATGTGCATGATACAGTATGAGAAATTTAGAACTTTTTTTTATAGTTTATAAACTATACATGGAGCACTAAATTTAAAATATAACAAAAAGAAAAAAAGTATATCGATTTATACCAGTACAAATATGAAGAAAATTGACTTACAGTTCATCAGATTATCTGCAAATAGAAGAGAAAAAAATAATTTCACAGAAGGCCAATGATGTCCAGTTGGACCCCAATGACCATATTTTATGCTATAACATCCATATGACTGGAAATTTTTAACTCAAAAATTTGGATGTGCATACATAAACTATTGACAATTAAAGTCATGAGACATAGAATCATTTAAATAAAAAATGCTGGGGTCTCAAGGGACCCTGCTGGCCCATGAAGGGTTAATCGACTATACCATCACCTAAAATGCATGGCCTTGTGTTACTTTTAGTAGAAATTAGTGTCAGTGATGATCATGGAGATGAAATCATATTTTTATTATAATTTTAGTTGCTCTTTAATTTCTTTTTTGTTTTCCAACATTGCTAGATGCAAAGCTCTTTGAAAAACATAAGAGACAGTGCTTCAAAAAGACGAGCTGAAAGACTGGAGAAAAGTAGCAACTCTGCAGACATGTTCCAGAGTTTCAGCTCCAGTGAGAGAGAACACTGGAGTGATTTTCATGATAAAAAAGATGACTTGAAGAAGAAAGACAGTTTAACAACAAAACTGTAAGTATTATCTCTTATGAATTAGGTGGCAAGCTGGCAAAATTGTTAGCATGCCATCTTTACATTCTGTGTTCAAATTCTGCTTGGACTAACTTTGCCTTTCATTGTTTTGGAGTTGTTTAACCCTTAGGAGATGACATGGCCAATCCATTGGCCAAAATGTCATACGACAAAGATGACTGGGCTGATCCGTCAGCCCAATAATACAAGCATTGAGGTTAGCTTGCTTCTCACATTTCTTGCTCATCTGGGCTTCTCAATGGTGGCTTCCATGATAGTTTCCTGTGTTTTGTGATTTTACATTGATATTTTTGTGTTCCAAGTGAGCATCGTGAAATTTCAACATGTCCAGCAGTGACACTAATGAAAATGTTCTTAGCGAGTCTGATTTCTCCCAGCCTAGCAGTGAATGACTCTGAAACTAGTGAAAATGACCAGGAAAGTAATGGAGACAATCAAAATAAACATGGTGATGATAATGTTGTGAACCCTTGGCTTAGGATTAGGGATACTGAACTAGATAGAGAATTCTAAGAAAATATAGGGTCTAGAAATATGCCACAAGGTATAAGCATCCCAGAAGAATATTTTATGCTGCTTTTCACATAGAATCTCATTTAAAAAATAATTGTATGCCCTCTATAGGATTTGTGAAAAGGGCTCTGTTTACTTGGCACCGAAACTCCAAATGAGGGTCCATCTCCAAAGGGTTAAATAAGTACCAATCAAGCACTGGGGGGCAATGTAATTGATTAGCCCCACCCTGCAATGTTTCAGGCCTTGTGCCTATAGTAGAAAAGATTATTTCTCATTAATTTCAATGACAATTTCTTAATAAGACATGACACTATACACGATATCAAATATTTGACATAGTTACCTAAAAAAAACACATGTATTCAAATCCATAGATGAACTATAAATCCTCTTCTTCTGCCAAAGAAATCTAAAATAGTTGGGATAATTTTTTACATTAGTAGTTGCTTTTCCTATTAGAGTAACCATTATATTCTAAAAGTAACCATTGAACCTTAATAATGGTCAGAACCTGCTGCTAATAAGGAAAGCTGAAGCAAGCAGAGTTATGTCTTACATAGAGACAACATTACTAGAAAACACAGGAATCGATCCCAGTATCTCTTGCATGCAAAGCTAGTACTCTACCATCTGAGCTAATACTGCAGAGAAGGTGCATGACTCAGTGGTTAGAGTATCAAGCTCACAATCGTGAGGTAGTGGGTTCAATTCCCAGACCAGGCTGCATGTTGTGTTCTTGAGCAAGACACTTTATTTCACATTGCTCCACTTCACTCAGCTGTAGAAATGAGTTGCGACATCACTGGTGCCAAGCTGTATCAGCCCCTTTGCCTTTCCCTTGGATAACACTGGTGGCGTGGAGAGGGGAGGGTGGTATGCATTGATGACCACTGGTCTTCCATAAACAACCTTGCCTGGACTTGTGAAGGGGAACTTTCTAGGTGCAATCCCATGGCCGTTCATGACCAATGGGGGTCTTTACTCTTTACCCTAGAGACAATATATATTAAAATGGCTATACCAAGATCAGCTTGCTTTGCTGTGAGATTAGCAATTCAGTAATTAATCTCACTGCCACTGTACCTCTTGAACACATTGCTTATTGCATCTATACCAACAAATATGTTTTGTTTTAATCTTTGATCCATCATTCAAGCAGAATGAAAGTCACTTAACCCTTTAGCATTAAAACCAGCCATATTCGGCCAAAATATTCTGCCTCTTTTTATGTTCAAATTGGTCAGATCCAACATCTCACACCTATCCTACAATACCATTCAAAAAAATAAACTATCACATCATTGAAATCTTGAAGCTATGAGATCATGTCTGATTAATTGAAAACAATGTGAATGAATAAGCATTATATTTGACAGAGTAATTTGAATGTTAAAGGCTTAAACCAGACATACCCAGCTCAAATATTCTATCTACTTTATGTTGAAACTGACCAGATCCAGTCCCTCATACCTACCCTACAATGTCATTCTAAAAATAAACAATCACATCATTGAAATTTCAAAGCTATGAGATAATGCATGATTTATTCAAAAGAATGTGAATAAATAAGTATTACATTTGACAGGGTAATCTGAATGCTAAAGGGTTAAAACATATCTGTTTTTAGTAGTATAACATCTCCTTTGTTATATCCAGTGCCATATCAAGGTTTGGGCACAGGTCTAGGGGTCAATTCTAATCTATGCATATTAGGGTCCAGTGCACTAATTTGTCCAGGGACCTAGAATGCCAGTAGTGGTGGTGGTGGGACAAATATGGACTTAAAGACACACACACACACACACACACACACACATTCCTGATAGGCTTCTTTCAGGTTCCGTCTACCAAATCTACTCTCAGGCAATAGTAGAAGACACTTGCCAATGCCACACAGTGGGACTTAATCTGGAACCATGTGGGCTTCTTTCAGTTTCTGTCAACCAAATTCACTCACAAGGCTTTGGTTGGCCCTAGGCTATAGCAGAAGACACTTGCCCAAGGTGCCATGCAGTAGGACTGAACCCAGAACCATGTGGTTGGGAAGCAAGCTTATTGAAAAATTCATGTAAATGGACATGGAAAGTAGTACCTTTGATGTCCAGTTAAATTTTTTACTGACATACATTCAGCCTGTCATTTCAGTTAACATCGCACATCCTATCGCTCATATTCAATGCATTCCTTTTCAATTACAATAAGTCTTCTTTCTCTTGCATGCATCATTACATTTCTTTCACCTATAGGATGGCTTTCATATGAAGGTGCCTGGCTCAGTGGTTAAGGTATTAGGCTCATGGTTGTGAGTTCGATTTCTGGTGGTGTGTTGTGTCCTTGAGCAAGACACTTTATTTCACGTTGCTCTGGTCCACTCAGCTGGCAAATATGAGTTGTCCCTGTAATTCAAAGGGCTAGCCTTGTCACATCCTGTGTCATGCTGAATCTCCCTGAGAACCATGTTAAGGGTATTCATATCTGTGGAGTGCTCAACTACTTGCATGTTAATTTCACAAGGAGGCTGTTCTGTTGATCAGCTCAAGTTGTTGCAAACAACAGAATGCCACTTAGTTCACATGAAAAGTGAAAGCTTTTTCTTAAAACAGAAAACTCAGTGTATGAATTTCTTCTTTTTCATCATCATCATCGTTTAACATCCACCTTCCATGCTAGCATGGGTTGGACAATTTGACTGAGTACTGGTGAACCAGATGGCTGCACCAGGCTCCAATCTGATTTGGCAGAGTTTCTACAGCTGGTGCTTTTACGTGCCACTGGCATGAAGACCAGTCAGGCGATACTGGCAACAGCCACGCTCAAAATGGTGTAGTTTACATGCCACCTGCACAGGAGCCAGTCCAGCGGAACTGGCAACGATCTCGCTTGAATGTTTTTTCACGTGCCAGTAAGGCGACGCTGGTAACAATCACGCACAAATGGTGCTATTTACGTGCCACTGGCACGGAAGCCAGACAGCTGCTCTGGCAATGATCACGCTCAGACGGTGCTCTTAGCACTCCACTGGTACAGGTGCCATCACAATTTCGCTTGCCCCAACAGGTCTTCGCAAGCCAAGTTTAGTGTCCAATGAAGGAGAGGTTGGCTTTTTGTCAGTTGTCGAATTTGGTTTGATTTTGATGACATTAATCACTATTCTTCCAATAGCTCCACCTTCAGCTTGTAGAATATATCTTTTACTTTTAGAAAAACCAACTGAGCAGATCATTGATATCATTTATGTCTTGTTAGTTCAATGAGTGCATGTGACAACAGGTATCAATCACTCTTTGCTTATATCACCTGAGCAATTCAGAATTCCTAAATTTCAAGCAAAAATATTTTCCCAGACAATTGTTTTGAATAATATATATTAATGTTTAATGAGATCAATGAATTGACCATAATAAAAGGCTTGAAATATCGATAACTTGTTTTCTGAGAACACTTCAATTGTTCAATGTTATTAGGCTTCTCTCTTCTCTCCTGTGTTATAGTTTAAATCCAAATATGCACTGTTAAACATGCACTGTCATGATATGGCAGTTTAATGTGATTTGGATATTGAGCTCTAATTCGTATGATAACATGTCATGCATAAAAGCACAGTGTGTGCATGTACACACACACACACACACACACACACACACACACAGATGGATGGATGGATGGATGGATGGATGAATGGATGGATGGATGAATAGACTGACAGACAGACAGATAGATAAATACACACTGTGATTTTATGCATGATATGTTACCATATTAATTAGGGTTCAATATCTAAACTGCCCCACCCCACTCTATATATGTATCTATACATTTACAACATTTTCCAGTGCATAAAATGCACTCTTGCATAAACCAAACTCCTACTTTTTTATGGAAAAAACAAATTTTATACATTTCATCATACACTCATACACTCGGTGTCCCCATCTACAATACAATTGCATTAGACAAATGAAAATCTTTTGTTATGTTTAAAAATTACAAAAAGCGTGTCTTATACAATAGCATATACAGTAAACTAAACCAGTGCTATGAGCACAGTGTATCACTACTAATGGGACACAAACGGTTAACTCTTTGTCAGTCAGTTGACTCTTATCCAAGAGGTAATATTTATCCCCACTTAAACATGGGTGTTCAGTTAGAACAAACTATACTGTGGCAGCTGCCATGAGAGAAACTCTCATGTTGGCTTTTTGATGCAAAATGTATGCTTGTTTATATTGCTAGCAGGAAGATAAATCCCTGTCAACTCCATTGCCAAGACCACCTGTTCACATGATTTCAACCTTGTTTGGTCTTGTCAATGTTGGATACTCAACAGCTTGAGATAGCAGTGACTCATCTCCCCACCACAGCGATATAGAGGGAAACAGTGCCAGAACAGGCGCTGGTGTTGTGATTTGCCAGTAAGCTGGTTCTGTATCTGAAACTCAGGAAATATACATTTAGTCACTTAAAACTCTCGAATCTTAGAAATGGGTTTTCTGTTTAAATTTACAAACATGAATAAATAATTGATAAAAAAAATTGCTGTTAAATATTTTAATTTGTGTTTTTCCATAACACAAACCTGTGAACAGAAGAAATGTCTTTTGGCAGAACTTATTTTTACATTTGAATAAATTGTTTTCCTTTTTTATTTATTATTTTTTTAAATCTAAAGGTCATCTGAGTCTTTATTTGATGCCAAGCCAAACTTGACTAGGAATAACTCAATACGATCTAGACACCAACATGATTATATAAATGAAAACATAAAAGTCAGTCAGTCGCCAGATAGTTCTTCAGTCACCAGATCTCATAGTAAAACCTCAGAAGTATGTGTGTTTGGAAAAGGCTATGCTGAGGATTCATACACTGACATAAAAGCAGGTGGCGCCTCTGGTAATAAAATGAAACATCAAAAGAGGGCCAGTAAAGGTAAATATTAAAAATGGATATTTTTTTTTTTTATTAGAAATTCCGAAAATGTTTTCTTGATATTCTTGATTTTAATTGCTTTCTTGGGCAGTGTGAAAATATTCTTGTTTAATTTGTAAATTTTTGTCCATTTTAATTTTAACTGCTTCTGTGATGTAACAATTTGCAGTGTAGCTTATAAGCTTTTATTGTTTTGTTGTTTCTAATGAACTTAAAAGTTTTAAATATAATTTTTGACTATTGTTTAGGAATTTTTTTTCTTTTAACAAAAATGATCAATTTAAGAAATAATAATAATGTGGATGTCATTTATATCTTTTACCATTTTTTAACTTTTGGAAACTTGTTTCTGTAGAGGAAGTATGATCCAATGAGGAAGCCACTACATGGTCACATGACCTGCTAGAAATAGTTACCAAATCTCCCTCAAATCACACTTACCTTAAAAATGAAAAGTCACACACATTGGGTAATATAGAACTTTGCATACAAACAAATTGGATAGTCATGGCTGGAAAGCTTTTGATCATAAGTTCACCCATTCAAAGCCCACTTGGAGATAAACAACATCACAGTTTTCTAAAAAACGTTATCAAAAAGTGGTTAACTTGGTAGCATTACAGCTATTCTGAAAAGTGATTTGCTGACAATTTTAACCTGAATTGTTTCATTATAGTGTTAATGTTCACCAAATAGAAATTGATCTGTGAATCAATAGAAATTGATTTGGTATAAATAGAAATTTATGCCTGTGCATAAATAGAACATTGAAACATTTCTATGAACTATACAACTTTTTCATCCTAAGCTCATTAAAAATATCATTTTCAATGATCTTAAAATTAAGATGATCAGAATGACATTATGGAATTATTTAACATTATAAAATTGAAACTATATACCTCAAAATCATTAACAAACTTTGAAATATTGAAAAAAAAAACATTCATCCTCAAGGATAAAGTTAACAGTTTGAAGACTTTGATTTGATGAAAAAACCTATCTTAGATATCCGATTTTGTGAGAAGACATATGGAAAGTTAGTGAAAACATCAAAACACATTAGGTAGCCGTGTTATAGACATGTAACTTGAAAAGGCTGAAAAGTCAAAATGAATGAATTCAAAGAGAACACATAAACCAACATTGTTGGTCAAAGGATAAATTGTCTAAATCCATTTAGAAAGATCAAAATCCTTATTACATGTCCCCCACCACCTCTCTCTCTCTCTGTCTCTGACTCTATTATTGCCCCAGGCCAACCAAAACCTTGTAAGTGGATTTGGTGTATAAAAATGCACACACACATACACACACACACACACACACATGCAGTAGTAGGCATCTGTTGGTCTCCAAAGACCATGGATCTTCACCCGAAGAAATTCTATCAGCTGCTGATGGCAGTTCAGGGTCTGTTGTGACTGTATAGGCCCACACGGGAGTTGCAGTCATGCATACATTGATTGTATTGGAAGGAGCTTTCTGCCAGTGCTACTGACTTTTCCTTCCTTTGAGTATGTTTCTTGTTGGTGGTCAGATCCTGTTTTCCCCTCCACTCACTTCATCCTCTTTCACAGTGTTTGTCTCCAGTGTGGGCAATCATTTGCAACCTCCTCCCATATCAGGACGTCCAGATCAAGTAACTTCATATCTCTCTTGCAGATGTCCTTCAAATGAAGATGAGATTGTCCTTGTGCTCATATACATACATACGTACGTACGTACATACATACATACATACATACATACATACATACATACATATATACATGCATACATATACACAAGAGGAAAGTCACTAAGTGGTTTCCTCTTACCTTATATATATATAAATATATATATATATATATATACATATATATATATATATATATATATATATACACACACACACATACATACATACATACATACATACATACATACATATGTATATAACCTTTATCTTTTATCTTTTATTTAATTCAATCATTAGATTGGGGCACTGTCTTGAAGAATATTTGTTCATTTTATCAACCTCAGAGCCAATTTAAATTTTTTTTTAGCCTAGTACTTATTCTATTGATCTCTTTTAAGGTTATAAACACATCAACACCGGTTGTCAAGTGGTGGTGGGGGAACAAACACAGACACACACACACACACACACACACACACACACACACACACACACACACACACACACACACACACACA
>NC_068996.1:37596225-37597495 GCF_001194135.2 Octopus bimaculoides | reverse complement strand
CTCTCTCTCTCTCACACACACATATGTATAGTGAAAAGGTTTGAGAAAAAATTCTATGCAGTGAATTGTAGTAAAACATACAATTTTTGGTTGGAAAACATATATATATATATATATATATATATATATATATATATATATATATGAAATAAAATATTCATGTAGTGGACTATTTTCACTTAGACTAATAATCATGACTAAGTAGACAGTAATGATGTTAAAATTCCATGCTGTCATAATAAGCTTTCATTCCATCTTAGTAGGAGAACAGATATTTTGTAAATGAACCAGAAGATGAAATGAATTTTAGAGGAGGTAATCAGTGATCATTATTATTAGAAGCAGGGAAGGTAATTATCCTTTTGTTTGGGAAGTAAATTTATTGTATGTTTACATATTCCAAAATTGGTTATATATACATATTACAGCACAGTTGATATTTTTCAATGAATGTAACCATTGTTGTACAGAAGTTGTTCCATTTCATTGATATATAAGGAACATTTCCTGCACATCTGTTTGTGTATTCACTAAGTGGTATTTGCCTATATCTTGGGAAATGGATTTGTTCTCTATGCAGTGTTGTTCTTCTGAAGGATATTCTTGTTTTTCCTATATAGTTGGCTCCACATCCTAACATAGATTAAGTTTTTGGATGCATGGGGAAACTCAGTCTTAATTTTGAATCCTTGTCCATGTTTAAAATGGAATTCTGAATGTTTCAGTTGTTTGAGACATAGTGCACTGTTAGGCCATCCATATTTTAACTCATGGTTACCTTGTTGTTGGGCTGCCCCATTTCTTACAAACCTAGTAATGAGATATTTAGAATTGACTGTGTATAAAAACCACTGCAAAAATGTGGATACCCTTTTTACCAATATATAAGAGAGAACTAGAAATAATATCTGGATGACTGCTTTACCCTTTGGAGTGAAAGTATCAATAAACTATTTGAATTTAAAATACTTCCCAATAGTATAGATACTTTTACAAAATATCTGTTCTCCTACTAGGATGGAATGGAAACTTATTATGGTGGCATGAAATTGTAACATTATCATTAACTACTTAGTTATGATCAGCATAAGTGTAACTGGTCAATTATGTAAATATTTTATTTCAAAAATCTATTTATTTTTCCCCAAAATTTCTGTGCCTTTTCCTTTTTATAATATTTGCTATACATACATACACACACATGCACACACACACACACCACATATGTGTATATATATATATATATATATATATATATATATATATATAT
>NC_068996.1:37590993-37596063 GCF_001194135.2 Octopus bimaculoides | reverse complement strand
ATATATGGAGATGAACACCATTCCTCCATGTGATTGGCTAAAAAAATTGTTAGTATATTAAGATATCTTTCTTAACATGAAATCAAAGGTAGCCTTAATACACAAATAAAGAAATTTTATCCACCAATGCAATGTTGAGCATTCATCCTTGTCATTGGGTATTTACATGTATATATATATATGTATATATGTGTGTGTGTTTGTGTATATATATATATATATATATATATATATAATACATGTCTGTGTATACATACACACACATACACACATGCACACACACAATGCATACACTATACACACACTCATCCATATATTCCTGTAACCTTTTGATCTCATCTCCCAAGCTCTCAAGAAGTCTCACACTGTAACATCAAATAATAAGGCAACTGACACCAAAGAGCTGCATGTTCTTTTGAAAGGAAAAGACTCCCAGGAAACAAAACTCTTACCATAAAACACAGCTGCTCAGACCTGAAGAACTTGTGCTGAACAAAGGGTGACAGTCTATTGAGGCCATCAAGTGGATTCCCTGCCTAGACATTATAATCTCAATAAAATGGTCAAACAAATGAAGAATGAAGATTCCAAAGCAGATGAACTAACTTAGAGAGATGAGACATTTAAGTCAGTAATGACAGATGCATGGTATGAGAAAGAAAACTATACACAGCTGTTGAATAAAACAGTTTATAATTGATAGAGAGCACAGAAGAAACTTGAAGCCCAGCACTGATATTGGGCCATTGCCAAAATGCAAAATGGACATTTATTATACATGCACAAAAGGTCTTGTGGTTAAGAGTGTCATTAATTTTAGTTGGCGTGGTGGTTTGGCAGAAACATTAAAATGCAGGATAAAATGTCTTGAGGTATCTATTCTGAGTCTTTTACAAAGTCTCATTCAAGCAATGAAGCTGACATAATCAAGTGACTTCCTCCCACTAACATGGCTGGCTTTGTATCGTCATCATCATCATAATCGTTGTCGTTGTCATCATCATCATCATCACCATCATCATCTAATGCCTATTTTTTCCATGATGGCATGGGCGGGGTGGTTTGACAAGATCTGGCAAGCTGCAAAGCTGTATCATATTCCAGTATCAGCTCTGTTAGAAGCAATTATTGACTTTAGTGTAGGCATAAAGGACTTGCATTTGAATCTGTTTTCATACTCTGCACACATCATCCAAAGAAAGGAAAAAAACAACTTGATGATGACCAGAAAACCAATCTAAAATATGCATGCATATTGTTTATGATCAGATCTGATAAAAAAGAAATTCTAATCCCATACACTTTCTTCAATAATGAACTGAAATTTCATGTTAGAAAGCTGAGATGAAGTCTTAGACAAGATAAACACTGGCTAAATATCATGAGCCAACTATGGTTGCGATCAGGATGGAGGACTGTTTATCATGTTTGTAATAAAGAATGCATTACCAGGGAATATTAAAATAGAATAATTAAAATAACTAAACTGCCATTATGAATTCTTTATGTAGGGAATGATTTTAATGGTCTTAGTTATCTTCAGTGACCTTCAGTGATACACCCACTTCTTCTTTAATACATCTTTTTTTCCCCTCTATTCAGAATTATGGATGATTTGTCTATATTAGTACAACTAGCTGAGGTACCCGGTAATACCCGGGAGTGGGGATATTCCCAGTATCCATTATAATGCCTAGTTTCTCTCAGAAGAAAAATGAAATCAAGACGTAGGACAGATAATAGAAGGTGTAAGCAAATTCATTCACAAAACGAGAATGCAAATAAATATGTGTGGAATCAGAAAATGACAATCGTTTGGTCAGATGAGTGGAAAGCTGCAAATATATAATCAATTGAAACATCAAGAAGGGAACTGTAAAGGAGTGTTAAGAAAAAAAGTACGTAAAAGTTTGAAAAGTAAACAAAAAATTATTTAGAGAAAAGGCACTTAATTTGACGACTGTGTTTCATGGATATAGTTCCACTGATAGTGAGAAGCAAATATCAATTGTAATGGTTAGAACTGACAATTTTAAGTGCAGGTGTTAAAAAAATACATGTTGCATGTTTTAGCACGCAATGTTGGAATGTTTAGAATCAATAATTTTAAGTGCAGGTGTTAAGAAAATACATGTTACAGCAATCTGAGAATGCAGAAATAATTGATGAACATTTTAACCCTACTACAGTTTAGGCCAAATTTCGTTAATCATTTAATCAAAATTCATCTTACTCTTTGCTTGAGTGGCCTAGGTAAAAATTTGTCTCAACGCATCCTTAGTGCATATTCCATCTGTGTATAAAATTTCAAGAAAATCGGTTGAAAACTTTAAAAGTTATGGCAGAAAATAACATTCATATGAGAATTTGCATTGAAATGTCCTATTGATTTTTGAAAAATCGATGCTGATTAAAAATTATCAATTTGTTTGAAATTCCAAGTGCATAAGCCCCCCCCACACACACACACACACATATCAAGTTTCATCAAGATCAGTTGGATAGTCTTGGAGGAGTTAAAGTAATAAATTCACAAATACACACACCCAATGGTGGATAAAAAGTCCTGACTATCTTAAGCAAGTTGAGGCCCACTTTTCTTAAAAGACTGATATAAGATCCTGAACCTTCTATAAGAGTTAAGGTTCATGTCACTTAACGCAAATCTGAACTCCAAAAATATTCGCAAGTTAAGAGGGGGTGTACTGATAAGTTAAACCTTGTATATAAGTAGTAGTTTATATAAATGTTGTTTGATTGTCAAGTAGCTTGCTTACCAACCACATGGTTTTGGGTTCAGTCCCACTGCATGGCACCTTGGGCAAGTGTCTTCTACTATAGCCTCGGGCTGACCAAAGCCTTGTGAGTGGATTTGGTAGATGGAAACTGAAAGAAGCTTGTCATATATATGTATATATATATATATATATATATGTGTGTGTGTGTGTGTGTGTGTTTGTGTGTCTGTGTTTGTTCCCCCAACATCGCTTGACAACCGATGCTGGTGTGTTTACGTCCCCGTAACTTAGCGGTTCGGCAAAAGAGACCGATAGAATAAGTACTAGGCTTACAAAGAACAAGTCCTGGGGTCGATTTGCTCAACTAAAAGGTGATGCTCCAGCATGGCCACAGTCAAATGACTGAAACAAGTAAAAGAGTAAAGGAGAGTATATCTATGGTTATGCATGAAATACTGAATAGAAAATGCTTGAGAAATAAAATGTACTTAAAACCTGAAATGCTGGGTAATTAAATCAACGAATTGAAATAATAAGTTTTAGCAAATGAAAACGATTTGTATTGAAATACAGAATTAGCATATGCTAATGAGATTACCATTAATAAGATATCTGTTTATACTCATGAAAACCAGGAAACTGCAATGTATCCTCCTGATACCCACTATCTCTACCCTCTACCTGTGCTCAACCATTAAATTCTGCCCTCCCTTTCAGCTCCTTCTCATCTTTCGTAATCTTGAGAACTCAGTCTTCAATCTCCAATTCACTTCATGATATACATCTCCTTGTAGTTGGGTGCATGGCGTCTGCCCCCTCCCAGTCATATCTCCTCTCCTCCCTCTCCCCATCTGAGGTGGATGTTTTTCTTCAAATGCAAGACATCTATTTCTGTCCCTCGATACTTTTCCCCCATCACAGTTGAGGGGTCTTATCCAGCAAATTATTTAGTGACCACACTTCTTCTGGTGCTATGTATAAAACCCAGTACACTCTGTAAAGTGATTAGTTCTAGGAAGGGTGTCCAACCACTGAAACCATGCCAAAACAGACAGCAGAGATTGGCACAATCTTCTGACTTGCCAGTTCCTGTCAAACCATCCAGCCCATACCAGCATGGAAAACAAGCATTAAATATTGGTGATGATGATGATGATGACAATGACAATGACAACAATGATGATGGTTCAAAGCCATTACAGCATAGGTGAAATATAAAAATATTGGATTGAATATAATTGTCTGGGATAGCTACAAATGCCTGCATGTATATGTCTGCCTCAATAAATTACATCTAATCCACACTTAAGTATACATACACAAAAGCACAAATATACAAACACATACACACCATTCTTCAATGAAACAATAACAGCAGACTGTGGAACGATTTTAATTAGAGAAATGCTTACCAATATTAATTGCTAACACTAGTGAAATTTTAATGTTAAATGCAACATGAACTCTAAACTCAACAATGCCTTCAACGATAGCATTCCCAAAAGCTGTGGGAAATGCTTGCTAGAGAAATTCAAGGAGAATCTAATAACCCTAAAGCAGGAAATTCATTTGGTAGTGGGGGTGGAAAACTGCTGAAAATCTCTGGAAACATAAGAATGTTAACTATAAGTTCACATTTGACCTACAAACTTAAATACCACAGCATTAAAGGCCATGCCATTGAAATTGTAAATATTCTTTACCAAGAAGATCTGAAGTAATTTTAGACTGTAATAATATTAAATGTAAATGTACGTATAATTTATAATACAGTATGGTTGAATGAATTACATAGATTAAGTACTGTGTAAACATCGCCCCTTGAAACTTAAACATCAGCAATTGGTCTTTTTCCTGCAAATAATAGACAAACAATGAAAAGGAAAAATGAACTAGGAAAGACCTAGTAGAGAGATAGCAGTTAGAAAGTCTTATTCTGCTGAAAACCCTTGTAGGAAAGCGGTTATACACTATTAGGTGTACCGCTTCCGTAGATTAAATTTCTTGAAGAAACAACGGAACGCAGATTCTGAACTATCAACACAACAATATTTATTTACAGAGGAAATAGGCAGCACTTCGCCCTTTGGTTGCTGAGACGCCGTCAATGATGCTGAGTGGTTATTTGTCTAGCTCCAGAGTTGGAATGTTGGAGAGAGACTGCTACAACGTCTTGGCTCTTCGCCGGCCGGCGAGAAAGAGAATGAATAAGGCCGCGAAGCTTGGATATCGATGACTACGCATGCGCATGAGACTCTTCCTGTGTTCCTTCCGGAACTAGTCCCTGTGCATGCGTGGCTTTCCGGAAATGTCGTCTGCTATTTAAGGCATC
>NC_068996.1:37589680-37590363 GCF_001194135.2 Octopus bimaculoides | reverse complement strand
TACGCAGGAAGTTGCGGTCAAGGAGCAGAGCTGTAGTTGAGCGTCGATGCTGGGACCTGTGTTACCTGGTACGGAATATTCTGGCTGGTTAGTTCTGGTCTGTTGATCGTGAGTGGAAACATCCACTCTAACAGGGTCGAGATAATACCACGCTTGTTGATGTTGGTTGCTTGTGTACGTGTAGAAGTCATGTTGACGATGTTGGCGATGCTGGTAGTACGTAGAGTCGTATTGCTGCTGGCGACGTCGGGGGCGATGCTTGTAGTTCGTAGTGGTTGTTGATGTTGTCGCTGGAAACTGGCTGTAGCTGTAGCTGTGTTCTGTATGTGTGTGGTGGTGATGATGTTGACAGTGGTGTGTGTGGTGTTTGAAAAACGGGCACGCCGTACACGAAAGTTGAGGGTTTGTCAAGGTACACACATTTTCAGACGGTCGACAGACACAATCTCTGTACAACCATTAGCGTCGACCTTGAAGAAATTCAACCCAAGACTGCGGGTTGGGTGAGGCGTGTAAGGCAGCCTTAAATTGCCTACGAAAACGCTCAACCATCCCATTAGAAGCGGGATGGTAGCTGGTGGTGCGTATCAGGAGAGAGAAATTTGACAGGGCATCTATTTGAGAGGTACCGTTGAGTGGCATTGCTGGAAAATGCTGTCATGAATTCGGAGCTGCGAGCGAAA
>NC_068996.1:37576087-37589180 GCF_001194135.2 Octopus bimaculoides | reverse complement strand
CAGAATCCCCGGCTGCAGTTGTTCTTTATTCGGGGTCACCAATTGTAGGAATTCTCCGGGCTGCGTTTGTTCTTGATTTGGGGTCACCAATTGTAGGAAAGTGGTTATACACCATTAGGTGTACCGCTTCCGTACATTAAATTTCTTGAAGAAACAATGGAACGCAGATTCTGAACTATCAACACAACAATATTTATTTACAGAGGAAATAGGCAGCACTTCGCCCTTTGGTTGCTGAGATGCCGTCAATGATGTTGAGTGGTTATTTGTCTAGCTCCAGAGTTGGAATGTTGGAGAGAGACTGCTACAACGTCTTGGCTCTTCGCCCGCTGGCGAGAAAGAGAGTGAATAAGGGCGCGAAGCTTGGATATCGATGACTACGCATGCGCATGAGACTCTTCCTGTGTTCCTTCCGGAACTAGTCCCTGTGCATGCGTGGCTTTCCGGAAATGTCATCTGCTATTTAAGGCGTCACTACACCCTCATAAATTTCTTCCAAAGAACAATAGAAAGCTAGCTTTATATACCAAATCGAATAGTAGTTATACTGACAATGCTAGTGGTTTTAATACTTAGAATTATCTATGAGGAGAAGTTTACAAACTTACAACATACCTAAAAGCATCTTGTAGATTCTTAAATAGTAAAAAAATTACTTGAGTTGGTTCCGGCAGGAACATAGTAAAAAAAAGTGGGTGACTGATGAACAAATGAGTAGGAAGAAAGAAGTCTGGGGTAGTGGCTCATAAACAAAACTCTTAACTATAATATAAGAAAGAGTTGAACTGTCTTTCATTCATGATTAGTAGTTAATACCGCAGCTGCTGTTTCCTTTGCCGTTGAAAGATTGACTAAAATATGGCACCCACAACTAAAATTAAGAACTGAATCAGCTAAAGTTCTCACAAACGGAATCAGGTTATCAACGAGGATATTCTGAGAGACAGCCTATCTGTACTATTGTTTAATATGCAACCAATATCATGTCAATATTAAAACTTCTTGCTTGGATCAGTGAAAGAGAACATAATCAGTATCAACACCATTTGGACAAAGGTGCTTCATGTATTGAAGAAATATACAATTAAATCATTCAAATTCTATCAAGTTCTACATCATAACCTCTGATGAGCTCTCTTGTGACCATACGTAGGTGTATTGCAACCAAAAGACTATGCTTTCTCTTCAGAAAATATGTCAGCTATAATTATCTACTGACCTCTACAAAACAAGTAAAACACCCACATTCTATTTTTGATCACATATATGAGAATTAAATTGACAATATTCATTCAAGCGTCCAAAAATATCATTCAGCTGATCTGCAAAGGCTTATCAAGATTCTACAACCATTGATCTATAAACACACTATTTCTTCTCTTGCCCTTTCTATTCTTACTACAATGATTTCTGCTTCACTGAACTCACACGCTGCTTTTGCTCCTTTTATCATCACTTGTGTCATCATCACTCCCAGGTTCTCTATTAAGCACTTAATTCAATTGTTTTTTTAACTACAACTATTTTCTAAAGTAATTCCTTCCTGATCAATGCTTTACCAAAGGTCATCAACCTAAAGATATTCAAACTGAATGTCACTTATATTGATTCCACTCTTACTTAATATCATTGACCTGGCTATCTAGCTTGTCTCCCAATGACAAGTACTGCAAATATTACAGAACAGAAGAAATTGCTACTTACAATGTACCGACATTTGGGATACTGGATAGGACACGTGAAGAAATCTGAACATTATAATAATAGCCAGCAATTTAAAAAAAATTTTTTATCAGCAGTGACACTCACCAGATCTCTCTCAAAGAAATTAGCCACTTTGTTTGTGTGTGAGTATGTGAGCTTCAATATGTATGTGAAGATCAGCAACAAGAAACTCTATGTAATAAATTGACAAGTTTGAGTCTCATACACATACACTAGCACCCTCACATACATGTATATATACACATTCGCGCTGGGAGTAACTAATATGGTTTATGCATTATAATTACAATTGCCAGTGTCAAACCATCTTTGATGGGTGAAACTTGAACATATCTCAGCGACCATTTGTCAATGTATCAAAAATATGCGACAAAGTTTTCAATAAGCAATCGCTAGAATATAATAGTAAAACCCCTCACAGAATTATAGACTCAATGCAAACTGATTACAGAGGCTTGACTGACACAAAAGATTGATTAATTGTTGTTATATATCATTAGTCATGAATGAGCCTTGCTATCTGTTATTCATGCAGAATCTGAATGTGAAACAATGCCATGCTAATGTGTATTAAAACCAAAGAGTTGAAAATAAACATCTGAATCTAATGCGAGCTTAAAAATAAGTGTTGAACACTTAAAATTAAGATATTTGAAGTAATTGCAGCATAGATTTCATGCTACAATAAGGAAACTATACCTGCAAACATGAAATGTTCAGAAGAATATACTTAATAATTATACTTTTGTTTAAACTTCTAATATTTTAGTATAAATATCTTTATATCTTATAATATAAACAATGCTTTTTTATCTTTGTAAAGATGAATCTAAGATACCTGCATTAGTGAACATAAACTCAAGGTGGTGTGACAGGTATAAAATTCACCTTGTAAATGAGAGATATGTGGTTCAATTCCCTACAGTGGGTTTGTTCTTTTTCAATCTTAATTTGTTGATTTTGAAATTGTAACATTTAGTATTGATTGTATGAAAAATTTAGCAGCCAATTTATAAACTATTCATATACTACATATTAGCCTTATCTATGCATTAAATCAAGAGAGAATATCTTTCTATGTTATGATGAACTAATACAAATACATATTTATGCCTAATTTGAGATAGATTGCATGTGCATGTGTGTGTGTGAAGGGAGCACGGATTCAGGTTAGTATAGCTGACTAATGAGAGATATCCAAATGAGAGATACATGCTTTGGTTCCCATCAATAATTTTTGAAAGTGCAATTTTTAATATTGTTTATATTAAAATCTTTGCAGTTTATAGGGTGTATGTTTTTTGTTCATGTGATTTTACTAATTTCATTATTAATTATTATTATTTATATATGTCATTGATTTTTTTTAAAGTTAGAGGAGAGAGAGAGTAGCATCTATTAATCTTTGTAATATCTCCCATACTGGTGTGGTTGTTGTGATTGATGTTCTGCTTGAACTTTTGTAGGTCAATGTCTGTAAGAAAAGTTTTGGTCAGAAGAGAATTCCATTTCCAGAGAAGTGCATTGGGAAAAGTGCTTGTTTAGTAGTGAATTCGTAGTAATGAAGAAAAGCATAATTAAAATTACATAAACACATCAGCCAACAATTTAAGTTTCTCTTCCTCCTCAGTAAATATATGTATTGGAAGCTGCTCCCCTAGTGATTCCATAATGTGACATGACTATATCACCAACATTTAAAAGTTCTGCAAAAGCAATCTCATTTCATTTGGCATCAGCAAATATTGTGAACATGTTTGGCATGAGAATCTCCTTGCTACACTGTCCATATGTTGACTCCATTCATTTCTCCTCTCTTCCTTTCAGGTCACAAAATTACAGTGTGTGCTAATGGGAAACTGTCTGGCCCACACTGTCAACTTTAGTGTCCCTCAAGGTTCAGTTATGCTTCAAACACTCTTAATTTCTGTACATTAATGATCTGCTATCTGTCATCTCTGACCTTCCTTTCCTCTTCAGTCTTCCACACTCATGTGTGTTATTTCACCTGCAGGCTAGGCATTTCACATCGAACTTGCACCACCTCTGTTAACACAGTCATCAAAAACGTTTTTCAATTGATACATGAAAATCTAGTTTCCTCCAAAAGTAGAAAAACATATTCTCTACTCATATCAAGGAAACAATTGTGTACCTATATCTCTCTAGTTTTGGAAAACATATAGGTTAAAACCCTTAAAATTACTGCAAATGCTAGACAACAATATTGGTACAAATGCTAGACATCAAAAGTTCTGATGATCTAACTTGACAACATATATATTGCAAAAAATACACTCTAAAGACAAACCTTCATCTTCACAGTCAGAAAATACTGGATTTCTATTCAGTTTCTGAATTTTTACAAAGCTTCAGTAAGCTAAACAGTGGAATACTACTCACATATGTGGGACAGTTCTATCCCTGCCTCTTTTCTCCATTCCTACCTCATTTCTCCCTATTGCAATAATCTCTGATCTTCTGAAATAGCTAATTGCAAAGCAATTCCATAATGCCTATCCAAAATCTTTCTCTCTCTCTCTTTTTTCTCATCACACTTGTTTTGTCTCTCAACCTATAGGCCAAATTTTTGACTATCTGGAATTCCCTCTCTATCCATGTTTTTCTGCAACCATTGATTTACAGATTTTCATGCTAAACATCAACAGTATTGATCTGAGTCATGGAGGGCCTTTGAAGATCACAAGCACTGCCCCCATTTTCGAACTAAGGGGGAAAATGTATCTTCTGGATTTTATATATTTTTTGCAGATGCTTCATCTGGCACACCTCTTGGTATGGCATCATTATATTCTTACGGGAGTTCAGAAATAGGTTCTGGAGAGATTGCTGCTGAGCCAAAAATGATTGGTGTCATTGGAAAAGGTTTATTATTTATTGAATTACATGTTAAATTTGAAATACTGATAGTTTCTATTTTATAAAAAAAAAATTAACTTTAGTATAATAAGATTGTTATCAATTTCCATTCCTTCAACAATAATGCAGAGATATGCAGGGACAATAGGAAAGTTGTTAGGAAAAATTTAACATATTGAAGAATTTAGCAGCACATTTTATTCTCTTTGTCTTTGCTTACTTGACTCAAAATAATACTTCCTCATATTATATACTTCAAAAATATTATCATATATTCATGTATAAAGAAAATAAGAAAATAGTGATAATAAATTAATAATTATTTATTAATTACAAAATTGGACATCATTTCTGACAGCTGTTTCGATTCAAGACTTTAGAAATTAATAAGTATAATTAAAAACATTTTCAAGTTGAATCTCATTGGAGGTGGAAAAAAATATACCCTTACATTTTCATATTATTGTGTGCTGAGTCAACACACAATAATATGAAAATGTAAGGGTATATTTTTTTCCACCTCCAATGAGATTCAACTTGAAAATGTTTTTAATTATACTTATTAATTTCTAAAGTCTTGAATTGAAACAGCTGTCAGAGATGATGTCCAATTTTGTAATTAATAAATAATTATTAATTTAATTATCTCTATTTTCTTAAAAATATATATAAATCCTAGTTTATCCAATTACCTTACAGCAAAATATTAACTGTAATATTCAATACTTTCTGTAATAGGTAATAAACCAGTATATTCATTGGATTTTATTATCCCTTAATGAGGTTTTTAACCTTTAATTGAGCTTTCTATAAAGAATGGCATGCAGTTGTAAAGATTTTTAACTTGCTTATTGAAGTGTAAGCACACCAATAGAAAAGCATCTAAGAAAGTAGTGGGACTATTTAATATGCTCCAAATTAAACTATTTTCACAAATAAATAATTTTTACTGTCTTCAGAAATAATATTATGTCCATCCAGTACAGCTGCAGGCATCAGACATACACTATTGTTGTTAGTACACTATTGTTGTTAGTTTTATTTGTTTAATTGATAAACGATTTGTAAACCTATTACTCCATATTTGATTCTGTTTTGATCAACTTTAGTCTTTTAGTGTATTCTGTCAATCAAGTAAGAGGTTAAAGATGATATTTTGTTAATCTGTGTTAGTTCACATAAAGCCAATGCTTCAACCCTGATTAAATTGTGGTGAGTGGATGAGATAAAAATTTGACCTAATTAGGATCCAACAGTTTCTAAAGAGTTGGTATCTGTTCTAACTGTTAAGAGGATTGAAGTTTGTAAAATAGGCTTTCACCTACTGTTAGTTCAGTCATCTTTTGAAAAAAATGATCAACTTTCTGAAGAAAGTTTTTAAAATTAGATAGAAGGTCTACATCTATAATATGCCTGTTGGATAGTAACAGGCAGAAATTATCTATACTATGACGAAAACTGAAATTTCTCCAAACTTGTGATGCAACAAAACTCTTTGAACATATAAACTGTAACTAGATACTTTCAGAGGATGTTGAGTCACAGGCATCTAACCAATTTAGGCTTGGAATTGACAAATATTGAAAGACCGATAAATTTCAAACCTTTCTAATACACTAAAAAGGCTTATTGCACATGTGATTAATAGACATCTTTCAAATATTTGAGTAAATGTTTTGGTAATCCAATGTCTTGGAGTGTGTTGATCTATTTATCAGATATCAGGAATAATTCAATATTTTAGCTATTTCCATTCCTGTTTAACAGATAATACAAAGACTTTGTATCTAATCCTTCTCAAAGCAAAATTATATTTTTTGTTGTGCCTTTACTTTTATAGGGTTAAATCCTGTTGAAACAAATTTGAACTCTCAAATGACTGGTTCTGAGATGGAATCATTTGAGCACAAATTGAATGATACGCACATGGGTAGCGGTGTTCATGGCATTAGCATTGCAAATTCTACAAAAGATAAGCTAATTTGCAAAGACAGTATGCAAGATAACAGTGACATAGAGGGTGATTCTATGAGAGAAGTAAGTATTTATCTCTCCCACTAAAAATCTCATCTTCTTCGTCATCATCACTGCTACATTTGTTGTTACCAGCACCATCACCACCACAATCATCACAGCCACCACCACTGCCACCAACCACGATCACCTACAATCACCACCACCACTGCCATCACCACCAAAATACCTCTGCCAACACCACCACCGCCACAATCACCACTGTTATCATCTTATCATCATTGTTGTCATCATCAACATCATTATCATCATCATCATCATCATCATCATCATCATCATCATCATCATCATCACCATCATTATCATCATCATCATCATCACCATTGTTGTCGTCATTATCATTATTACACACCAGCCGTTCGATAGCAAATGCTCACCTGAAGTAACTGTCATCCTGCTTCTGCTGATGTAATGCCTGTGCCTTTTTTTTTGTTTTAGTTTTTTTTTCATGCAAGCGTTACTTAGATGAATCTGCAATATCACATATCTCTTCACACCTCAACCTTATTACCATCACAATCATCTCTGATCTAATCAAACTGCTTCCTAATAACTACATTCTGTCATCAACTCAAAGCATCTCTTATCCACATATTTGTAATCCGTTTGCACCAGTATATTTAGAAAACTCACACATTATTAATCAATTATCTTAAATTATTTTCAATTATCCAAATTACCCAAAGATATATTATATGAAAGAATAAAGGTTCTTCCTATGAAAATTTTATGTACATCTAGAGAAAAGCAGGCATCTGTCATTAATTTATTGTAATTTTACTTTTGTTATGAGTTGAATAGCAGCGTTGATTTTTGAAAGAAGGAGAGCATCTTCACACATACGTAAGAAATATAATGTTGTATAGCAATAAAGCATTGACAATGAAAGGAAAGGGTAGGAAGGATAAGGACAACCACTTGAAATTAGTGTTCATTTAGGAGTTGGGACAAACACAGTGAGCTGATAAATATTGAAAGTAATATACAAATATACATTATGGTTATACAATATACAAAAATATAATTTGTAGTATGTTTTTATAAATATAATTATATAAAAATATAATCTATACAAAATGTGCTGTAAAGAGGTTGATATTAGGAAGGGCATCCAACCATTTAAACCATACTTGGAATTTGAAATTTGAAATCTAAAATCGAAATTGAACCAAATCTGACGACTGGCACCCATGCCAACCTCTCCTTCATTGGACACTAAACTCTGCTTGCAAAGACCTGTTGGGGCAAGTGAAATCGAAATTGTAATTGAACCATATTCGATGACTGGCACCTGTGCCAGTGCAGCACTAACAACACTGTCCGAGCGTGATCATTGCCAGAGCAGCTGTCTGTCTGGCTTCTGTGCTAGTGGCCTGTAAATAGCACCATTTGAGCATAATCGTTACCAGTGTCACCTTCTAGCATTTGTGCTGGCGGCACATTAGAAAATCATTCAAGCGAGGTCATTGCTAGTGCCACTGGACTGGCTCCCGTGCAAGTGGCATGTAAAAAACACCTTTTTGAGCGTGACCGTTGCCAGTACCATGTGACTGGCCCTCATGCCGGTGGCACGTAAAAGCACCCACTACACTCTCGGAGTGGTTGGCGTTAGGAAGGGCATCCAGCTGTAGAAACTCTGCCAAATCAGATTGGAGCCTGGTGCAGCCTTCTGGCTTGCCAGTCCTCAGTCAAATCGCCCAACCCATGCTAGCATGGAAAGCGGTTGTTAAACGATGATGATGAGACAATGCCAAAGCAGACACTGGACCATGATGCAGTCTTTGGACTTATCAGAACCTGTTAAACTGTCCAACCCTCGCCAGTATGGATGGAACATGGATGTTAAATGAAGATGACAACAAACAAAGTTGTTTTGTAAACATTAATTTTAAACAATATGTAACAATAGGTGATCATTGTGCTTTTATGGTAATGTGATGTAAATGAATAATGTGTAGACTTTTTAATGGACAAATATTAGTTACAGAAGAGGACAAATATTAGTTACATCTCTTCCCAAACTTGTTAAATTTATATTCCAAATAAAATATATTGAATTTAAGATATTTTCCTACATCAATTAGTGGAAGCAATGAAAGTTTTTATATCAATAATGTTTTATCTTTCTTGTCTCATTAAAGTCTAAACTAGGAGTAATTTATTGCTGTGTAGACTGTCAAATAAAAAAACATTCATAACTCAAATAACCTTGTTTGATTCCAAAGTTAAAAGTGTTAAGTGTAATTGTTATTCTTTCACCTCGTATCAGCTGTGATGAAAATCTATGATGAAAAGACTTTTATCTGTGAACAACCTGTCTTTCCTTACCAACAGGGAGCTGGCAAAAAGATTTTTTTAAATGTTTTCTGGTCATTTGTAATGTGTTCACACTAAAAGAATAGTCAGTAGTCAACAGTACTAATAACACATAACAAAGCAATGTGATAGATTTTCTCTTGATCACAAACTGAAGAGATATTAACGTTTCAGCTTGCATGCTGCCATGTCATGTAAAAGAGTGGTTACTTTGAATAATAGCTGATACAAAAGTATGTTATCCATTATCATCCCATCTTTTTTTTATATATCTTTCAGTAATGGTTAGATGGATTATATGCTAGTTAGGTATTGTGTTGTTACCCATTTTAGTGCCAAGTCTACTTGAAGTTTCTGAAGAAACCATTTATTTATACCTAAACATTACAATGATTACAAAAACTTACTTACTGGAGGCAGTAGTTCTTATTGTCAATGGTGAGTTATGTATGTGTGTTGGCCAAGAATTAGATACCAACACCTTTGAGCGAGACAAGAGATGAGAATTAAAAATGTTATATGTCAGTGCTTGAAGAACAGAGGATATTGTGTTTATTGTATACAATGTGATTCCTTTTAACTGAAGGTCAAACAGCTACTAAGAGTCTTGTATTTATCTGTCTTCACAAGAATCTCTCAACCTTTGCAATGATTGTCCCACACTTCTGTATTTATGACCATATTTTGGCAGGTAACTCATGGAAATTTCCAATTGAAATCATGTGATCAAACAATTGCAGCTGAAATACTGTTGATCCAAATTCAGTTATCTGATATACTGTGGTCTAGTTCTCATTACTGAGCTAAAGTAGTTTCAAATCTAAGCCTTGCTACAATATAGCACTAGATTTTACTGAGTTGTATAATCAATTGAAGTAAAGGCATCAACATAAACATAGGCCTGAAAATGTGCTAAAAGCACCTTAAAACAAAGGAAAAGTTATCAGAATCAAACAACAAAATATATAAAGATCTAGAAATCAGGACCACAAAGAAAGAAATGATAGGATTTAGAATATATAATAACCTAAATATGATGTAGATAGGATGTGTTTACTATAATTATTATAAAATGATCTTGGTAGGACTAAAAAATGTTAGATAGTAAGAGAATAGTTGTGAAGTGACAGATGTAGTCTTGCAATATAGTTTTCAAAAAAACCATTTGAAGTTGAGGGTTTCTCTTCATCCTGTGACTCAACAATGTTATCTACAAAATTCATTGTCTGGAAGTCTCTCTCTGTAGCTTTAGCCTCCCTATCAGTTGCTTTCATAAGTTGTTTGAAAATTCTTTTCAGATAACATGCCTTGAAGTTAGCTGCCATACTTTCAGCCATTGTCTGGTACAAAAGTTGTACTTTTGAGGATAAATTCTATTCTTACATTATCAGAAAGCTCATTTAAGTTCACTGGGTTGCTTGGTGCATTGTCTAAAAGAAGAAATGTTTTGTTGAAAATATATCTAACATCGTACCTTTCTACACTAGAACAAAAAAAATGTTTGTAAACCCTTCTTTGAAAAGGCTCTTGGTCATCCATACCTTCTAATTTAAATGTCAAATAAGAGACAACTTTAACATTGCATAATTCTTGAAAGCCCATGAATTTTCAGATTGAAACATGGGCAGGGGTTTTAATTTCATATCCGCCAATAACATTTTCTCTCAGGGGAAGCATCAGATGATTTTGGAAGATTTAAATCCTGAATTTGCTTATTCTTCTCCAGAAATAAAAATTCTAGCGTAAGATTCTAGAAAAGTGTAGTTTCATCAACATTGTATCCTTGCTCTGGTGTGTAGTTCCTTTTTTCCAGCTGCTTAAAATAATTAGCCTCAGTTTTGGTGCCAGCACTGGCAGCTTCAGCAGTCACATTTTTGTCGTGCAAATTTAAGCACTTCAGAAATATTTTTCATTAGAAGTTTCACCTTCCTTTTAGTGCAAATTATCATACAAACTTTAGACTTTATTTTATGGTGTTGATGGAGTTATTGTGGGTGGAAGTGGTGGTGATAGTGGTCATATTCTTCTTATTTGCATTGCTGTTGTTGTTTAGTCTCAATTCATTGCTAATTGACCTAAGATCAAAGACATTTCATTCAACATATGAAATACATTAGAGTCCTATGTTATCCCATGTGAATGTTTTGTAATTTAGATGAAGTTGTTTATCATCTTTATACTATTGTTGCTGTTGTTGTTTGTCATTAAAGAGCTGGTCAGTTGGTAATGGTCATAGGTGATTTGGTTTTGGTGTTGATGATAGATAGTGGTGGTAGTGGTAAAGGTTAATTTGTGTGTGTGTGGATCAGGTAATGAAAGTCACAGAGAGGGTCATAGCCCAACTAATTAGGGAGAGAGTTAGTTTAGATGAGATGCAGTTTGGGTTTGTGCCAGGAAGAAGCACCACTGATGCTATATTTCTGGTAAGACAGCAGCAGGAGAAATTCCTAACCAAAGATAAACCTCTATACTTGGCTTTCGTTGGCATAGAGAGAGCCTTTGACAGGTTCCCTGATCCCTTATCTGGAGGTCAATGAGGAAACTAAGGATAGATGAGTGGTTGGTGAGAGCTGTACAAGCCATGTACAGGGATTCTGTCAGTAAAGTGAGGGTTGGCAATGAGTATAGTGAAGAATTCTGGGTAGAAGTAGAGATTCACCAAGGATCAGTCCTGAGTCCCCTCTTATTCATCATAGTCCTCAAGGCAATAATAGAGGAATTCAAGACAGGCTGCCTCTGGGAGCTCCCCTATGCTGATGACCTTGCTCTAATATCTGAATCCCTACTAGAACTAGAGAAGAAGTTTCAGGTGTGGAAGCAAGGTCTAAAATCAAAGGGCCTTAGAGTCAATCTAGCACAAACTAAAGTCTTAATAAGTAGGAAGGCAGGCAAACCACAAATCCCTCCAGGTGGATGGCCCTGCTTGATCTGTAGAAAAGGTGTAGGTACAAACTCCATAAGATGTACTTGGTGTAAGCTATGGACACATAAGAGGTGCAGCAATATCAGGGAAGGGTTAACTGGGAAGATAGTTTTTGTGTGTGGCAAATGCTCAGGGGCAATAAACACCGAAGATGTACAGAAAACAGATTCCATCAATTCCAGGGAGAAAAACTAGAAGTAGTTGATAACTTCCATTATCTAGGTGACCAAGTCAGTGGCGGGGGTGGATGCTCTGAGAGTGCAGCTACTAGAATAGCCTGGGCAAAGTTCAGAGAGCTCCTATCTCTGCTGGTAACAAAGGGCCTTTCGCTTAGACTGAAAGGTAGACTGTATGATGCATGTGCACAAACAGCCATGCTACATGGACTGTGACTGCTGAGGACATGCATAGGCTTCAAAGAAATGAAGCTAGTATGATCTGCTGAATGTGTAATGCCAGTGTGCATACACAACAGAGTGTAAGCACTCTTGAGAGAAAAGTTGGACATAAGAAGCATCAGATGTGGTGTGCAAGACAGATGACTGTGCTGGTATGGTCATGTGATGTGTATGGATGAGGACAGCTGTTTGAAGAAGTTTTACACCCTAACAGTGGAGGGAACCTGCAGAAGAGGAAGACCCAGGAAGACATGAGGTGAAGTGGTGAAGCATGACCTTCAAATGTTGGGCCTCACAGAGACAGTGACAAGTGACCGAGACCTTTGGAGATATATGGTGCTTGAGAAGACCCAGCAAGTCAAGTGAGAGCAAAGCTGTGCCCGATGCCAGTGTCACATAACCAGTCCATTTAAAGTATCCTTTAATTGTTGGGCAATATGCTGTGCTTGAGAAGACCTGTTGAGTCAAGTGAAATCATAGTCATGGCTGTTGCCAGTGCTGCCTGACTGGCCCCCCTGTCAGTGGCATGTAAAAATCACCCGCTACACTCTTGGAGTTGTTGGTGTTAGGAAAGGCATCCAGCTGTAGAAACCTTGCCAGATCAGACTGGAGCCTGGTGCAGTTCCTGCCTTGCCAGTCCTCAAGTCAAACCGTCCAACCCATGCCAGCATGGAAAGCAGACGTTAAATGATGATGATGATCATCATAATATAAAGAGAGAGAGAGGGAGAGAGATAGACACACACACACACACACACACACATTGTGACCCACGAAAATATCACAATCCATGATTTACAGTTAAACATATACAAAA
>NC_068996.1:37568905-37574649 GCF_001194135.2 Octopus bimaculoides | reverse complement strand
TATATATATATATATATATATATATATATATATATATGTATGTGTATATGTTTGTGCCTGTCCCCCCATCCCCCAGCATCGCTTGACAACCAATGCTGGTGTGTTTACATCCCCATAACTTAGTGGTTCGGCAGACGAGACCTATAGAATAAGTATTAGGCTTACAAAGAATAAGCTCTGGGGTCAATTTGCTCGATTATAAAGGTGGTGCTCCAGCAAAGCTGCAGTCAAATGACTGAAAACAAGTAAAAAAGTACAAAGTAAAGTAAAGGTATAAGCACAAGATCCCATAACCAGAGGTAGCCATAGCATTAGAGTTGTTTGTACTTGATAATTCATTGATATCAAGGCACAGGTGTTGTTTAGGTGTTAAGAGGCCTGCTTGCCAACCACATGGTTTCAGGTTCAGTCCCATGGCATGCACCTTGGGAAGGTGTCTTGTACAGTAGCTCTGAGTTGACAAAAAAGCCTTGTGAATGGATTAGATAGACAAAAACTAAAAGAAGTTTGTCCTCTGTGTGTGTGTGTATGTGTGTGTGTGTGTGTGCGTGTGTATGCGAGTGTGTGCATGCATGTGTGTGTGTTACTGTCTCCTTACATTGAATTTTGTGTAATAGTAATCAAAAATGAGTGTTACCGTTACGGAAGCAGTGTCCTTCATTTACAATCTTCCATGAAAACACGTCTGCTCAGAGAGGAAATATTACCATAATTGGACATAGTTGAGGATTGGCAACTAGAAAAGAGGATATAAGGACAATGATGTTGATGATGATGATGATGATGATATAAAAATGATAATGTTTCAGTAGTATTTTTTCAGTTTGGATTTCTTTCTTTTCTTTTCTTTTTCTTTTTTTATTTTACCAGGATTTTACTCAAATTTCTACAACAAAACCTGTGAAAGAAAGAGTAACAATGAAGAAACGTAAAGGAGATAAAACAAAGCAAACTGAATCCTATAACAAAATTCAACTAGAAGGTATGAAAAATCTGTTTTACAGTCTAAGCATAAATATTTTATACCAAATGTTTAACTTTAAATACTTGTACACAGGAATGAAAACATAATTACATTATATTCAAAGACCTGTGAAGCCAAGTGGAATCATAGTTATGGCTGATGCCAGTGTTGTGTAACTGGCATGTAAAAAGCACCCACAAACGTTGAGCAATATGCCATGTTTGAGAAAACCCATCAAGCCAAATGAAATCGTAGTCATGGCCGATGCCAGTGTCATGTCACTGGCACCCATGTCAGTGGCATATAAAAGGCACTCTTCAGACATTGGGTAATATACCATGCTTGAGAAGACCTGTCAAGCCAAGTAAAATTGTAGTCATAGCCGATGCCAGTGTCTCATACCTGGTACACATGCAGATGACATGTAAAAAGCACTGTTCAAGTGTTGGGCCTCACAGAGACAGTGACAAGTGCATGAGACCTTTGGTGATATACCATGCTTAAGAAGACCTGTCAAGCCAAGTGAGATCGTAGTTGTGGCTGGTGCTGGTGTTGCGTAACTGGCACCCATGCCAGTAGCACATAAAAAAAGCACCCATTACACTCTTGGAGTGATTGATGTTAGGAAGGGCATCCTGCCATAGAAACCATGCCAAGTCAGATTGGAATCTGGTGTGGCTCCCCAGCTTACCAGTCAAACTGTCCAACGCATGCTAGCATGGAAAACGGATAATAAAAGATGGTGGTAGTGGTGGTGGTGGTGGTGGTAGTGGTTGCGGCGGTGGCAGCGGTGGTGGCAGCGGTGATGATGATGATGATGATACAAACTGAAAATATTTAACACTGCAAGAATAACAGTCTCAACATAAATATTTAAATGACAAACTGACCAAATTTAATTAATAAGATTCTAACACCAGCTCACACAGGTGCTTTTGCCTGTGTTTTTACTTCTATGTAGACATTGAGAGGTGCACATAAGAATTATAAATAGTGTTTCACCATTGCCTGATACCTTCCTAAAGAAGACAGACAAGTGCAAATTTACAATGTTTGATTATTTAAATCATTCATCCATTAGTCAGCATCATGTTCTTTCTTTAGTTTGTGATTTTTGTCCTCTGAACAAGCGAAAACGAATAAGTGTGTGTGTGTGTATGTGTGTAAATATATTATATGTATATATATATATATTGCATATATAAATATGTATACATATGAAACGATGATGATGATGATGATGATGATGATGATGATGTGCATATAGGGTGTGGTGAATAAACTGTCATCTAAATTAGGCTAAAATGAAAATAACGCTGTCATTTCATTTTAAAAGATGTATTTACCAAAATTACATAAAAATATTTTGAAATACTAAAGAGTAAATTTATTTAATAAAATTGCCATTGCCTTTAAGCCTGGCCTCCAGACAACTTCAAAATCTCCTGCAACTCTTTTGGACGGTCTTCTTGTTGAAGTGGATGAATACTGCCATAATCCTTGCCTTCAGTTCATCTTTGGTGTTATAAGGAGTTTTGTTGATCTCTTGCTCAACTCGGCCCCACACCTAATAATCAAGGGAGGATTGCAGTCTGGAGTGTTAGGTGGCCAGATGTTAGGAGTGATGTGGTCGCAGAAATTGTCTGACAGCCATGACTGGGTTCTCCTACTTGTTTGGCATGGTGCAGAGTCCTGTTGCCAGACATAGGGTCTTCTAGCAGCCACCCTCTTCATCCAGAGCAGCATTACCTCCTCCAGGCACTTGATGTAGGCCTTTCTGTTGAGTCTGAGGCTGTGTGAGAAACTGAATGAAGGCATAACGTTACCATCACTAGTGATCACTCCAAACACCATGATGTTGACTGGAAGCTTGGTTTTTATCACTCTCGGTATGTCCACGGATTGCACTGTGCCCAGATTGACATCTAAACACTCTGAAATGTTTGTATTGGAGTTCCCAGCGTGAATACCAAGAAGTGCAGCATGTTGTTTCCAAATTCCTGGCAGAGTGAATTGCCTCATGGTACTGTTTTTCTCACAGACAGAGCCCAACTGACCCTACTATACTGTGTAGTCAAAAAAATCAAAAACAGAAAATGCACATGTGTGAAATTAAATATATAGATATTTAATCGGTATCTTTTGATGAACCGCTAAGTTACGGGGATGTAAACACACCAGCATCGGTTGTCAAGCGATGTTAGTGGGGACAAACACAGACACACAAACATACACACACACACACACACACATACATGTATATATACATATATACGATGGGCTTCTTTCAGTTTCTGTCTACGAAATCCACTCACAAGGTTTTGGTCGGACCGAGGTTATAGTAGAAGACACTTGCCCAAGGTGTCACGCAGTGAGACTGAACCAGGAACAATGCAGTTCGTAAACAAGCTACTTACCACACAGCCACTCCTGTGTACTAATTACCCATTTTTCTGTCATGGATTTATATCCTCCAGTATTAGGCTATTTTCTATAGCCAAATATATACAGTGAAAACTTATCACTACATTTACAAAATACTCATGCATACGCACACTACACACACATGCATACAAACATGCACATACATACATACACATGCATACACACATACACTTACACACACACACATGCATACACACATGCAAGCATACAGACACACATACAGACACACATACAGACACACATGCATACACACATACACTTACATACGCACACACACACATTCAGTCTAAAACCACTTAAAGGTTTCTCTTCAAAATTTTTTAATACAAATAGTCTATTCACTAGAGATATATCATATTCATTCATTTATTTATTTATCTATTTATTATTCAATCATTTCTAGTTCTTCCTGTGAATTCAAATCCTCTTAATTTAGAGAAAACTTGTAAGCCAACACCAAGCTTAACTCCGAAGATAAAACCAAAGACGTAAGTAATTAAATGCAATACTTGAAAACTGTGCTATTATGGCCAAAAATAAAAATTTACAAACCCACCTGAGACCATAAATAGCTCTATGATAAAAGCTTTATGTTTTAAAGTGATCTAAATTAAAGCCTTGTTAAAATTTCATGTTAACTTATGGTCCAAACACTACATTCTTGTACGCTTTTACTTTTTTCCTTGTTTCAGTCATTTTGACTGCAACCATGCTGGAGCACCACCTTTAGTTGAACAAATCAACCTCCTGGACTTATTCTTTGTAAGCCTAGTGCTTATTCTATCGGGCTCTTTTGCCAAATCGCTAAGTCACAGAGACCTAAACACACTGACATTGGTTGTCGAGTGATGATAGGGGGACAGACACAGACACACAAATACACACACACACACACACACACACATATATATGACAGGCTTCTTTTAGTTTCAATCTACCAAATTCACTCACAAGGCTTTTGTCGGTCTGAAGCTATAGTAGAAGACACTTGGCCCAGGTGCCAAGCAGTGAGTCTGAACTCAGAACCATATGATTGGGAAGCAAGCTCCTTACCACTCAGTCACTCTTGTGCCTATAAGCTTAACAATTGCAATGTTATTTTCATCAATTCTTCTCTATTTTCAAAATTAATTGAAACAAATACAGTGTATTTCAATGTTAAAAAAAAGCTTAAAATACCTATTTAACCCGTATATGCCCATAAAAACCTTCACTGTTTTTAGATTAAACATTATAGTATACTTTCACAATGTGGAAAAGAAGGACAGTGTGCAAAACTGTTAGCTACAGGTGTCGACTACCTAATGAACATTTCGTATGCTCAGTCAGATGCTTCCTGGCGAGATCATGTCCAAACAAGTAGGAGCAGGTTTTGTGCTGTGAAAATGCAACCAGGGGTATATATGAATTAAAGACAGAATAACACTGTCAGAATTCAGTATCCATTTCAATTGGTTATAAACTGTGAAACCTCTCCTAATCTCTTAGAAGCTTGTGTTAGCTGGTGCACAGGTTCAATCTCAAGGTGTGAACCAAATAATATGTTCATTTCTTGTGAAAAGGAAGCTAGAATATTTTACATGTAGCATTTCAAGATAATCTGCTAGCTTTCCAAATAGTTTAGTAAAATGAAGCAATATAGGGAAAGGAGAAAAAAAATAGGCTACCCAAAGACAAAAAGGCTTTTTTTATGTCAGACTTACAGTTCATAACTTAATGAAAGATAGTTGTGGTTAGTTAAATAACAAATAGTTGGCAGTTGTGTATAAAAGTAGTCAACTCTAACAAGTTATTATGTTTACCAAATACTGAAATACTGATATAAATAAATGCTGAAATAAATGCAATGGCGGTTTATGTTTGCAGGCACATTTTAGACAATGAAAACAATCAAGCTCTCAGAAGTTCTTCAGATCTCACTCAAGCCCCAGAAAACTCTGTCTCACTACCACCAGCTGGAATTGATGAACTGCAACAAAAGTTAAATCAAGAAGACTGGTAATAATAAATGCTTTCTTTCTTCGTTTCTTCCTTTCTTTGTTTGTTTGTTTGTTTGTTTGTTTCTTTCTTTCTTTCTTTCTTTCTTTCTTTCTTTCTTTCTTCCTTTCTTTCCTTCCTTCTTTCTTTCTTTCTTTTTTGTGTTTCGACAAGAATGTTAAAGCTGCTCTCCCTCGTAAAGAGCATTGGTCTGCAAAAGTCCAGAGCAGGTGCCAAGTAAAAAACACTTGTGCCAGTGCCATATGATGTCACATTAAAAACACCCGGCACACACAATAGAATGGTTGGCACTAGGAAGGGTATCCAGCTGTAGAAACCAAGCCAAATCAGACTGGAA
>NC_068996.1:37556794-37567994 GCF_001194135.2 Octopus bimaculoides | reverse complement strand
TATAAAGTGGTTGGCATTAGGAAGGGCATCCAGCTGTAGAAACCAGGCCAAGTCAGACTGGAACCTGGTGCAACTCTCTAGCTTGCCACCTCTAGCACTCAGCACACACTATAAAGTGGTTGGCATTAGGAAGGGCATCCAGCTGTAGAAACCAGGCCAAATCAGACTGGAACCTGGTGCAACTCTCTAGCTTGCCAGTTCCAGTCAAACCATGTAACCCATGCCAGCATGGAAAATGAAACCAAAAGTTGATGATGAGGATGATGATGATGATGAAAAGGAAATGGAAATGAAATCAGAGAAAACTTTATCTTCTCCACTCCCTATTTATTCTTGTTTATTTTTCGTAGGTTGAGTTGTGAACGTGCAATTAAGTTTGCTTACCAACTGCCAACATAGTTCAGTCACACTGTTTGACATATTGGACAGGTGTCTTTTGTCATAATCTCAAGTTGACCAAAGCTTCAAGAGTGGATTTGGTACATGGAAACTACTGAAAGAAGCCCATCGTATGTGTGTATGTATGTATGGATGCACATGCATATGTATGTATGTACATACATATATGTGTATGGGTATGTTTGTGTCTTCTAGTCTTGACATCATGTGATTGTTGTAAATGAATGTCATTCATTTCTGATATTCTACAAAAGCATATTTCCATAAGGAAATATTACCTTGCTCGAAAACAAGTGAGGGTAAGTGACAGGAATGGCATCCAACCATAGAAAATCCACCTCAATAAACTTTGTCTGACTCATTGCATGCATGGAAAAGTGGATATTAAAACGACAATGATGATGATGATGATGATGATGATGATGATGGTAGTGGTGGTGGTGACAGCAATGGTGGTGGTGGTGGTAGCAGCAGCAGTGGTGATGATGATAATGATAAAGAGGAGGGGGATCATTTTAAAATGGATTAATAATTATTAATAGATTAAAAGCAGATTAGTTTATTCTGTTTTCCTCTACTAATCCTAATTCTTTTATAGGGATAAAGACATGTATTTTATTCTTTTGCTTCATTAGTGGAGGAAGGGTAGCATCAGTGACCCTTTATAGGGTTTCCTATCTTCTTGTAACATGAGCCTACATCCACCACCACCACCACCACCACCACATCTTCACCTCTCTCTTTCTTTTTTTTCTCCTCTCTCGCCCTTCTCGTTCTCTTACTGAAGTAGCCATGTATCTCCTTTAATATAAGACACCTATTTTTGTCCCTCCTCATATTCTAACTTATCATCCCCTAGCACAAATCCACCTTTCCCAATACTGCTCACTCCCTTCATCCGTTGAGGGTGGGGTCTTCCCTTGCAAGTTACTTGATGACACTGCCAGTGCTGGTGCAACATAAAGAGCATCCAGTACACTCTGTAAAGTGGTTGGTGTTAGGAACGTCTGCTCTTACGTTGTGCACAATGTAAGAGTGTACTCTGATGCTAGTTTCATGAAGTACCATGCTAGTATTTAAATCCATAAACATTACATAATCTTTTTCCTGGAAGGACATTAAAAACTTTAATGCAAGGACATTAAAAAACAGAGAAACAATTGTAACTGGTCATTAAAGATGTGCTAAATTCTTGCTTTGTCTTCTTATTTGAATTATGTTTTTATATGTATCATCATCGTCCTCATGCTGGCATGAGTTGAACAGTTTGGCTGAAAAATGGTAAGCTGGGGAGCTGCACCAGGTTTCAAGCTGATTTGGCATGGCTTCTACAGCTGGGGTGGGGGGTTCCTTCCTAATGCCAACCACTTCAAGAGTGTAGTGGGTGCTTTTCATGTGCTGAGTGCCAGTTAGGTGACACTGGCTTTAGTCACGACTATGATTTCACTTGGCATATGTGTGTGTGGGTGTATGTATATATGTATATGTATATATATGTGTGTGTGTATATATATATATATATATATATATATATATATATATATATATATATATATAAGACTTGTTGAGTCAAGTGATGTCATTGTCATAGCCAATGCCATTACCGCCTGACTGGTACCTATGGTGGTGACATGTAAAAAGCACCATTCAAGTGTGGTCATTGCCAGTGCCACCTGACTAGTTCCTGTGGTTGGCATTAGGAAGGGTATCCAGTTGTAGAAACCTTGCCAGATCAGATTGGAGCCTGGTACAGCCTTCTGGCTTGCCAGCCCTCAGTCAAACCATCCAACCCATGCCAGCATGGAAAGTGGACATTAAACGAGGATGACGATGACGATGATGATATACACATGGCATAATTTTATACAATGAGTTATTCATAAAGACATAGGAAGACAGACAATGCTTCTTTCTTACTATATTGGACAAAGAATGCATAACTCTAAGAAATCTTGTTTTATTTTACAGGAAAATAAAATGTGAAGCTCTTAATTCAACAAGACAGCTGTGCAAACAATGCCCAAGTGCTTTCGATTCTGGTTTCCATCCCTTGATGATGTCAATAACCAAAGAGGTGCTTATTATTTTATTTTCTTCGATTAAATTTAGCTACAGTGAAATTTATGTTTGTGAATTTTATTAGTTTCTATTTTGCAAGGGGGAAGGTGCATAGCTTAGTGGTTAGGGTATTTGGTTTATGGTCATAAGGTCAGAACTTCAGTTCCTGGTAGTGCGTTGTGTCCTTCAACAAGACATTTTATTTCACATTGCTCCAGTCCACTCAGCTGACAAAACTGAGTTGCACCTGCAATGCAAAAAGGACCAGCTTTGTCCCATTCTGTGTGACATTGATTCTCCGTGAGAATTACATCAAGAGTATGTGTATCTTTGCAGTGCTCAGCCACTTTGCAAAGTTCTGCCACTCAGTTTTTACAGTTCTCAGTCACTTAATTTCACAAGCAGGCTATTCCTTTGAATTGGAACCCTTGTCATCATAACCAATGAAGTGCCAATTATTTTGTAAGAAAACCAGATTCAATTATTGGGTTTATTTTTCTTACATATAAATATATCGATATAGCCTTTCTATTTTCAAGAACAATATCAATTTTTTTCCATTTTTTTTTTATAAGTATTTTTCTTTTCTTTCACATAAACAAATATGGATTACCTTTTAAAATTCTGATAATTTTTTTTTATTCAGTCAAACTATTGCTAAATATGATGCAAAGGTTTATGGATTATGGAGCGGCAGAATCATAGAAGCATTGGAAAAATTCCTTGGGGTTATTTGTTCTGTCTCTTTACATTCTGAGTTCAAATCTTCCTGAAATCAATTTTGCCTTTCATAACTCTAGGGTCAGTAAAATAAAGCACCAGTCAAGTACTGGGGTTGAAGTAGTCACCTCACCACATCCCCTCAAAAATGCTGAGTTGGTACCTAAATTACAAACTATTGTTAGCTTCAACCTTAAGAAAACCATTGGTATTACGTGTTTAAATTTTACCGTCAGTAGATACTGATATCCCTGTTATAGATTCCTAGGTTGATAGAGTTAAACATTTTGTAACCACATTTCTGTTGAACTACGGCTTCTTTGTTTCAATTAATTTTGAAAATAATGAATTTAATCAAATAACTTTGTTGTAATTAAGCAAGTGTTTGAAACATAAATTAGCAAAACATTTTTGAAGGAAGGTTTTAATATTTAGATCTCTTCAAAATAGGGAATGTGTTTCATAGAAACATGGATGGTGTCAGGCAAGTTGGTATCGAAATGGTTAAAACAAACATGATGGAAAGATCCAGAAGCTAGATCATATGACATATTTCTGTTGAAAAATACTGTCTCTATTTTAATTAATTTTGAAAGTAATGAAGAATTTAGCAAAATAATTTTGTCATTATCAAGTTGGTGTTTGGAACATAAATTTATTTGAAATTTCAATGGAAGATTTTAATTAGATCACATTAAACAAGAAGTTTGTGTGATAGAACCAGGGGCAGTCTAAGGTAGGTTGGTATCAAAATGGTTAAAATAATTTCAGGAGAATTAGTGACACAGTTTAGATAAAAATGGGAAATATCATTGTATGCCAAATTTTTTATTAGTGATACTGGGCCTCACTGAGGAAATGACAAGGGACCGGGAGATGAAACAATTTGCTGTACTTGATGAGACGTGTCAAACTAAGTAAAATCGCATTCTTCCACACATAGGTTTGTCTTTTCAGGTGCCAGTGCCACTTGTAAAGCACCTGCGACAGAGCTGCATTAACACACCTGTGCCAGTGCTGCATAAATGCATCCATGCTGGTGGCACATAAAAGGCACACCTGGCATGCTTTGTTAAGTGGTTGGTGTTAGGAAGAGCATCCAACTATAGAAACCATCTCACAAAAGACAGTTGGAGTCTGGACAGCTCTCTGCCAGCTAGCTCCATGTCAAACCGTCCAACCCATGCCAGCGTGGAAAGCGGATGTTAAACAAAGATGATGATGATGATGATGTTTTGTTCAGACCGTTAAAAACATGACTTTTGTGAAATGCTATTCATGCAGGCATCTACTTCTGGGTTATGTAGAAATGTTACTTTAGGTCTATGACAGTGGTACTAATAACAGAAAAAAAAACCCTTCCTGTGTACAAATTAAAGTTCATTGTAATAATTTATAGTGGGTTTATTTGCTCTGAGGTGTAAAATTATCCACCATTCTATACACTTATCCTTCTGATATGACAACAATTTTCTAGGATATGCTAGATAGAACTAAAAGACAATTACTTTAATTACCAACAGAAAAAAAAGAGAAAAATGTATTATTTATTCTAATTAGTGAATTGATAAACATGTATAAACAATTAAGTGAATAAATATTTATTGTGAAACTATGGTACTATTAGTAATTATATGAACGTGCATGGCTCAATGATTACAGCATTGGACTCACAATCATGAAGTAGTGAGTTCAGTTCCCAGACTGGATTGTGTGTTGTGTTCTTGAGCAAGACACTTTATTTTACATTGCTCCAGTTAACTCAGATGTAGAAATGAGTTGCGACGTCGCTGGTGCCAAGCTGTATCAGCCTTTGCCTTTCCCTTGGATAACATCAATGGTGTGGAGAGGGGAAGCTGGTATGCATGGGTGACTACTGGTCTTCCATAACACAACCTTGCCCAGACTTGTGCCTTGAAGGAGAACTTTCTAGGTGTAATCTCATAGTCATTCATAACCAAAGGAGATTTTTATGTTTATTAGTAACTATAAATAATTCTAATACATGGATGAATGGGTACTTCCTGAAATTAAATAGTGTGTAGGAAAAATTAATACATTCCCCAAAAAGTTGATTATTGAGGAAATTTTGCATTGATGTTACAAACATACCAATCTCCCTAAGAGATATTGTATGCATAAATATATAACTTTTAACTAATATATCAACCTTTTTAGCAACCACTCTAATTATAAATATAAGAAAATTCGTTAGCTTTCAACAGTCCAAAATTCTTGTCAGCTCCTATAAACTTGTCAACTTTCTATAAACATACTCCAAACAGTACCCAAAGCTGCTAAAACTTTAATCCTTTGATATTCAGATTACTCTGTCAAATGTAATGCTTATCTATTTACATTGATTTGAATTAATCATGCATTATCTTATAGTTTTGAGATTTGAGATTTTGATGATGTGGTTGTTTATTTTAAGAATGACATTGTAGGGTAGGTGTGAGAGTTTGCATGTGGTCAGTTTTAACATAAAATGGGTAGAATATTTGGGCTTGATATAGCCAGATTAAATGTTAACAGGTTAAAACTATTTTGTACTCATGCTGTCATGAAGATCCCCTTTTTACAAAAGAATATCTTCTGCTGCCTTTGTTGACCAGTACTGACTGCCATTGAAACAGAGTATATAGCTTAAAAATCTGGTGGTAATTCAGAAAAGTATGAACTTTTTTTTCAGTTGACCTCTTTCAGTCAGCTCCCAGAAACTTTCAAGTTTTACTCTGTATGAGATAATGGTGAATAAAAAATGCTTCAGCATATGAGTGTTTCAATTGTTCAAACAATAGAATGACCTACATATTATGGTGTAAAGGGATAGTTGTAATATAAACACTTAGCCTCAAGCAGAATCAACATGACATTGTGTAACAAGGTTTAGCCATCAAATTACAGAGGCAGGGTGTCCCACAAAGCTTCTAGACAATTTCCAACTATCCAATTTTATTTACAAAGACTTTTCCTGATTTACATACTCTACACTCCTTAAAAGCATGTGTATATCTAGATTGTTTTGCGTTCTAACTTCTATGACTTTCTAAATGAAGTTAAGTGTTTTTCTAAAAGTGAAAGACCTGGAAATGAAAATAACAAAATTTGAAGGAGAGACACGAATGTTGTCTCTATAAATTATAAGTACTCTATGCGCAATTTGGCTTGAAGCTAAATATAAAAATCAAAGGAATCTGAGATAAACTTCCACATGTAGAATCAAAAAGATAAAACTCCTTGAAAAATGCTTTCAATAAAATAAAAAATGAAGAATGTCTTATAATTATAAATTTACTCAGTTTTAGGGTTACAAAAAAAAAACCCTTTCAACTATATCTACTCTGTAGACCTCTTGGCAAAGTCATCAACCTGTGAATTCCATTGTTCATTCTTTTCTTGGGTTGAAAGTTTCTTATCAGATTGTTCCATTGCAACTGGTGTCAGTGCAGTTTTCTCTAATCTAAATTCTCTCAGATATGCTTCCAGTTTCGGTTGTCTGTCACCACCCTACCTTCTCAACATTAGTAGCCATTTCACTGTTGCACAATATTCCGCCTCATATCAAACATGCACATTAATCATTGGAGATCTTCATCATCGTCAGCATTATTCAATGACTAGAGATCAATGATGACCTCTAGTCGTAGAATGCACTACTTCAATGACTAGAGATGATCAACATCATCATCATCATCATCATCATCATCATCATCAATACCCTCATCAACATCATCATCATCATCATCATTACTATCATCATCACCGTCGTCATTACTATCATCATCATCATCATCATCATCATTGTTCTTGTTTAACATCTGTTTTCCATGTTGGCATGGGTTGGACAATTTGGAAGAAGCTGGGGAGTCACAAGATTGTGCTGAGCTCTACTGTCTGCTTTAGCATGGTTCCTGTGTCTGGATGCCTTTCTTAACGCCAACCACTTTACAATGCGCAGTGGGTACTTTGAATGTGGCACTGGCACTAGTAAAGTCACCAAGTAACATGTAAGCCAAGACCCCCTCAACTGAGTGGGGGGAAAATGATACTAAGTGGCTTTATGCCTGGGGATGAGAGGTTTAAGTCTGATAGAGGAATAGAAACAGGTGTCTCGCAGTAGAGGTGATACATGGCCCTGTTGGGAAAAGAAGGAAGAAAAAGGTACAGAGGTGTCAGAGCATATCCCCAAGTTACAGGAAGGTGAACATTAGAGAAATGGTCATGTAGAGTGGACAGAATGAATGGGTTGGTAAAATCACAAGGGTGTGAAAGAATGGCAGTTAGATGGAGGTGGAGATAGAAGTGGATGCAGTGAATGGTAAACATGAGTGAAGGTGTGATTGATAGTGAATACCAGATAGGAGGAAGAATATCATACACACATACAGTTTGTATGTGTTAACTTTCAAAAGTTAATAACTACAGGTCTGAAGCTGTGACAATTCTCAGGTGTAACATTAATTAAAAAGCAAGTTTGTAGTTAAATATTTTGAAGAAGAAGTAATGTAATGCATATTCTCTTTAATTAAGGTCCCTCTTAAAATTTATTTATTCTCTTTAAATAAGGTCCCTCTTTCACACAACACATGTAATGTATTGTGTGAAAGAAAAATGTTGCTGAGATAAAGATAAGTGAACTTATTATATATAAACTGGTGAGATAAAGATAAGTGAACTTATTATATATAAACTGGTGAAGTAGAGATATTCAGTATTTATTTAACTAAAACATGCCTTATGCTGGGACAAGCTGAACAAGAGTAGAATGACAGTTTCAACTCTAGATGAATTCTGTGTTAAGAGAAAGTTAGAAAAACTTCTCCCAACTGCATTTGTTGAAAAAATCGAGGACCAGTATTTTAGTTCTACTTTATATATATGAGTTTTGTCGTATATGGATAAGACTTATTGCATTCTTGTTGCTCCAATAAACCAGTGAAAAAATGGTGAACAATCAAAACTTCATCTAGTTTATAGGAGTCACTAAATTAGCTCCTATATTGCAGGGAAAAACAGCAATTGATTAGGATAGAAAAGAAATAATAATGAAAACCAAACAATGATACAAATATACTTAAAGAGTTGAATGTTGCACATGCTAAGCTGGCAAAGGAACTGATGGATATATAATGCATATGTGGGCTTAAGATGCAAGTATATTTGGGAGATAAAAAGATGGGTGCATTGTTCATGCACTTACATCTTTTGCATGTGGGTCTGCATGTTGCATACATGAGGTTCAAGTGGAGAAGTATGATGTGCATGCAAAATGCAAGAAAGGTCTACATGATGCTTATGCAAGTGAATCTGTACAAGGAATAACTAACAACTTTCAATTTCATTATTAAAAAATTTCATTATTAAAAAAAGCAGGGCTTCAGAAAATGTGATGAAAAAAATGGTACATATGTTCTTGAATTAAAATTCTTGTGTTGTATGAAATTAGAATATGACAAGGTAAAAAAATAAGTGATATCAATAAACAAAATCTATGATAATATAGTATTTCATTCAACTCAAATGAACATTGTTTTGATACTAGCTGATTAAGAGTAGAACACTTCTTGTAAAATTCTGTGCAAAAAAACGAGCAAGAGTACAGTAATCCCTCACCATTTCATGGTTCACCTATCACGGTTCACCTGTCATGGTTTATTATTTAAGCTTATGTAGATTCCTCCATGGTTTTGTTTTGCATTTATAATAAAATAAATATATATAAATTATAAAAATAATAAAAGAAAATATGCAGTACAGTACAGTTTTTACTTCACGGATTTTCATCTATCGCAGGGGGGTTTTGGAATGTAATTCCTGTGATAGTCAAGGGATTACTGCTGGCATGTTTCTGAAGGAAACAGAAAATGCAGATTTAGAATTCTACTTTATATAGCCAGAAAAAGGCTGGGAGTTACTTTGGTCCAATAAACTGGTGGTAAATGACCACTTGACTAGCTAAACACTTTACCTGGTTATCTAAAGGTCACTACAAACTGTTGACACATTGATTGTTCTGTTAATTTTGACCAACCTAAACTACATTTTATAAACTTCAATCCAGTCCAGAAAACAATTTGATCCCAAATCTTTTCATACTTGTCAAATCATTTAATGAAAAACTTTCACTGTTTGAAGCCCAAGTGAAAAAATAACTTTTCTCATATGTTTTTCATATGTTGTGAATTCATACAGTTCATGTTATTTTCATAATATTTTTTTAAAAAATTTTTATACTTTCCAGTAATTTTCATTTCCTTCAGACTTTCAAAATTACAGTGCAAGCTGTGTTTTCATGAAAAATATCAATTGTTTTTCATTGTATATTTTGTAATGGATAATTTATTATGGTTTAACAGTTAGTAATTTCATATTTTTGTTTGTTAACAAAAGGTTGCAGAGAAACATATATTACTTATGAGATAGGACTTACAAAAATATATACCCATAAAAGTATAATAACCTATAAAATAGTTATTAATTTATAGGTATTATAAAGTAATGAGTATTACAAAACTAGTATCTATAATCATCTGTGCTGGCCAGCTGAACTCTTCAACATATATGATATGACCCTTGTGTTGAAATGTGAAGAATTCCTTGACTATCTGAAGATATTATTAAAATATAATGCTTTCAGGTAGTATACTTGAAGTTGTTTAACCTAAACAGATGTAGATATTTATGTCTGCATGTATGCATGTGTGTGGGGGGAAGGGGTACATGGCTTAGTGATTAGGGTATTGCACTTGTGGTCCCAAGATCTTGATTTCAATTCACGGACCAGACAAACTTGTATTCTTGAGTAAAGCACTTCATCTCACATGGCTCTGTGATCACCTCCACATCTGACATGTGGCACACCATGCACCTATGCAGGCAATGTTGATTTGATGGAGGGAATGAGCTAGTGTACAGCTCAAGCTTTTTGATCACTATAAACAAATCAAACTTGCAGGTTGTTCAGCAAGAAAATGCAGAACCTTAATCTCTTGGTTAGACAGGAGAGTCCAACATGTGTATAGTCTTGGTTCCTGTTGGAAGCATTTTTCGCAAGCAACTTTACCATATAGCATCAGCTTAAGGATGCTCCAATCATTCATCTAAACAAGGTACCCAGTCCAATGTAACCAGTGCTTAAGCACCATCACCTCAATGCTCAGGACATTGGCTCCCCTCAAGACCTCTATGCTGGCAGTTCACAAGGACCAGTCAAGGACTGTGTAAAGTCTTCATTGAAGGCATGTGAAATATAGGTGGTCAAAAGGGAAAGAAAGTAATGCTTGTCATCACCAGCAGTGGAGAGAAAAATAAAGGAAGATATGTGTATTTTTAAAAGCATGCATTTTCCATGCAGAATTTAAATGAGTGGCTTGAAAATGCACTGCCAGTGTGGTGAATGGGGGAAGCTTGATCTGCAGTATCTGTGGATGTTTATGTTTATCAAAAGTTGGACTCATTGGTCACTAGCAGAGCCACTAGTGCAAAGTACAAATTTGTCTGAGTGCTCAATGTTCTTAATGGTCAGTAACAGTCTTCCTTGGTCATGAGTGGACAACCATCATTATATGTGTATGCATGTGCATGCATGTGTGTGCGTGTGTTTGCGTGCGCGTGTGTGTGTGTGTATGTATGTATGTATGTATGTATGTATGTATGTATGTATGTATGTATGTATGTATATACTATGCAAATTTTGTAAAAAAAACGTGCATTCAGTAAAACAACTGAATGAATTCCATAGTTCACATCAAACTAATGTCAAATCATTCTAAATTTTGTTGTGTACATGTGGATACCATTAAGCTGAGTTTGTAATCCAGTTTTGTATTTTAGTTAAAGCAAAGAAGGATCGCTATAATTTTCCATTTAACTTCCTTTTAATTTGTGGCTTCCTGATTATACAAAAACCTTAATCAATTTGTAAAAAAACACTGAAGTACTTCCTGTAGGTTTGAATTTGTGCAAATAACTTCCCATTCCAAGTTGTGATTCTGAATATATTTCCTTCTTTATTATTTTT
>NC_068996.1:37552683-37556595 GCF_001194135.2 Octopus bimaculoides | reverse complement strand
CATACTATGATAACTTATAATATATCATTAAAATTTAGGGATTGGTTTAACAGGCATTTTTGTGGAATTCTGTATTTTCATAAATTGTTTTAAAATTTTGAAAAAGTAGGGGACCTTTCTTACTTGACTATTGTCCCGTATGCACAATTTTCATTTTTAAAACTAAATTTCATAAATTTGAATCCTTTTGAGAAATTCAGATATTGCTAGTCTTCTTAAAAGAATTTAAATTTAATATTTGATCATACATTTTTTCAGGAATTAGACAAAGTTATTGGTTGCTTATTAGCTTTGATGGCTGTCAGCAAAGAATTCATCAGGAATGATGTAGAAAAAGCATTTGATGCAATGGTTGAAAATATCACCTGTACGAAGGCTTTGCCGATCCTCATAACCAAAGGTTTGAAGTAAGTCCAGTTGGAATATTTAATTTTTCAAGTTGTTTTGTTTTGTTTTTTTTCTTTTTCCTTTTTTTTTCCAGAAAATTGTTGTTTCTAGTCTTTAATAATGTGACATCAAGAAATTTTGTTGAGTGATAAAATGGTTCTTGGTTGAAAAACATTAGAGGAAAATTCTTAGAGATTGTGTCTAAAGTATACACATGATGGTTTTTGTTTAGTCATGAACAGGTCTCAAAAAATATAAGGTCCATTTTCAAACACTATGGAATCTACAGTGAAAGGAATTAATAGGATAATATTTTCAAGATGACATGCTCATCTTTCCAACAACCTTAGAATAAAGTTTAAAAAACTGAGAAAAGGTAGTTATCACTGCATTGAAAGGAGGCAAGGTATTGATTAACCTGTTAGCATTCTGTCAAATGATTATTCTGTCAAATGATGATGCTTATTTATCAACATTGTTTTGAATTAACTATTAATTATCCCATACCTTCAAAATTTTAACAATGTGATTGTTTATTATTAGAATGACATTGTAGGGTAGGTGTGAGAGGCTAAATCTAGCCATTTTGAACCCAAGTAAAATATTTGGGCCGAATATGGCTGGTTTAAATGCTAAAGGATTAACCCTTAAAAATATATTGTGTGCCTTCCATTAGTTGCTTAGGGAGTCTACAAACTCTGTGCTTAGGGAGTCTACAAACTCTGATGTCACAGACTTTGTCAAACAAATAATGTATAGACTGAATTTTATTTAATGTTCTCAATTAAAAAATTTTTGATTATGCTAAATTCTCAACGTGCAGCATTTTAATGTGAAAAGTTTCTTTCACCTAAAGTATTATATTTTTCTTTTCTTATTTTTTAAATTTCTTTTATTTAAGGCACCGAAGTGTAGGTATAAGAAAAACTGCATCATATTACATAACAGTTATTGCAAAAAAAATTGGTCACCGACGATTATTAAGTGGTGTTAAAGATTTGACGGATAAAATTCTACAAGCCACACTCGACTGCTTAACTGATCCATCCAACGAAGTACGGTAAGTTTTAGAAAGAAGAGATTAAATAAATATATTACTTGCTTATAGTACTCATAAAAAATTATGCAGTTTAGTTTTGTCTCCTTTAAGTAATTCTTAACCTTTCGGCCTCAAATATTGCTATGTTTTCTTCATTTGTTTTATTTCTATCTTTTTTTTTTTCTTGCTTTAGTTATTATTTTCACCTCAAGCCTTGCCTACGTTTCCTCTCGAATTTCTTTCTGTGTTTTTGCAGTATTTCTTCTTTCCAGTCCCCATTGACTAGTGGCTTCTTGTAATAGTTGGCACTGTCTCACCTTCTTCATTTTCTACAGTCGAGCTATCTCGTATTTAAGAAGGTTGAATGCATCTATTTTTTCTTTTACCTTCTTGATTATTTGGGGTGTCAAGGGGACATGCAACATCAATTATAGAGCACATGTGGTTCACCTTGTCCACCACCATGAGCTCCAGCTTGTGCTCAATTATTATTATTATTACCACTGCCTTAGCGAAGGTCAATGAAATAAGTACCAGTGAAACACTAAGGTCAATGTAATCAACTAGTCCCCCTCCCCAATTTCAGACCTTGTGCCTATAATAGAAAGGATTATTAGTATTTGGGTGCTATTATTATTATTATCATCATCATCATCATCATCATCATCATTATTATTATTATTATTATTATTATTATTATTATTTAGGTGGTGAGCTGGCAGAATTGTTAGCATGCCGGGCGAAATGTTTAGCATTATTTCGTCTGTCGCTAAGTTCTGGGATCAAATCATACCAAGGTTGACTTTGCCTTTCATCCTTTCAGGGAGGACAAATTAAGTATCAGTCAAGTACTGGGGTCGATGTGATCAGCTATCCCCCTCCCCCAAAATTTCAGGCCTTGTGCCTATAGTAGAAAGGATTATTATTATTATTATTATTATTTTAGTTATATCATTATATCTCTTTACATTCTGGGGTCAAGTTCACCTTAGGGTCAATAAAAATAAAAACTAGTCACTTCCCTGAAAATGACTTTATATTTGAAATCCGTATCATGAAAATTGTGCGAAAACAATTATTCGGAAACAGTTATTTGAAATATATATCATTTGTGTACTTGCTTCTTAATCTTAGAATAATTAACATTTCGTATAATTGTCCTTTTGAATAATTTTCATTCATACAATTTTCCATTTGAATAAATGTTTTTTGAATAATTGTTTTCAAATAATTATTTTCGAACAATGTTCACATAATCTTAGAAATCATTATTATTGCTATGTCAGACAGTTTTCACATAGTTTGTGTAATCCTTTAGTGTCTTTTATCTCAATTCTTTTTGTATATTTAAGACTACATTGTCCAGTGTATCCTTTCCTAAATTTAAAGAAAGATCATAACATACAAAAATAGTAGAATTTGAAGAGGAAATGGAATAATTAGTGAGATAACATTTATAAGAAATATTAGTTATAAAATAAATAGGAAAATAGGAAAGTGCTTCAGTTTATTCTTCTTGCAAAAGGTTATAATATTCCCTTCAATTCTTGAAAATTTATAAGTGCACTAACAGTGTTGTCACAAGAGCAAGTGAACGTTAGACTAATGGTTGGAAGTGACAAAGAAGTGAATCTGGGTTTGAATGTGAAGACAAGTCAGAGAGGAGGTGATTACAGTGATTGAGAGCTGTAGAAAGTTAGCTGTAGGTTTTGAGCATGAGTGAGCAATCAGAACAATTAAAGCAATATCTTATTAAAATATATTAAAACTGATATTTTTATGATTTTACTATTATTTTTAGATTGATCAAAAATTGCATAGAGTTTTGTAGGTGCTACTCTGCACTGTCAGTCACAATTAATGACAATTGAATTTTTCCTTTTTGGTTTTATATTGCATATAGCCACCTTAGTTACTTTATAATTTTCACATTACCATTTTGTTGTATCAGCCATTCATTCATATGGTAAATACTATATAGTGACAGTTGGGATTTAGCCAAACTCTTCAGTGATGGAGTAGTGATCACTGATGAGCTTTTGATTCAAAATGAAACTAGACTAGTATGATGATCTTTCTCACTGTGGGGTGGTTATTTCCCCTGTCAGTACATAGATGTGTGCTTCTTTGTGCCCCTAAGGACTTTCAGCTCTTATTTCTAGCAATGTAGGTGCTACCCTGCACCGTCAGTCACAATTAGTGACAATTGAATTTTTCCTTTTTGGTTTTTTATTGCTTATAGCTGCCTTTGTTTTATATATATATATATATATATATATATATATATATATACTAGCAGAAATACCCGGCTTTGCCCGGGTTAAAGAGAATAATGAAATCTAAAAACGCTGTCTAGACTACGCAACCCTCAACTGTTAGTAGCTACGATACCATATTTCTACATTAATAACTCTCCAATCCATGCCAGCATGGAACATAGACATTAAGTGTAATGCCAGTCTCTCATCTGGGAAGGCCTTGAAATC
>NC_068996.1:37542211-37552048 GCF_001194135.2 Octopus bimaculoides | reverse complement strand
CTCTCTCTCTCTCTCTCTCTCTCTCTCTCTCTCTCTCTCTCTCTCTCTCTCTCTCTCTCTCTCTCATTACAGTATCAAAATGTGATTATTTCAGTTAGTGGAATAATTTCATTTTTAAAGTGGAAGTATTTGACATGAGTGTTTTTGTTTCACTTTTGACACGTAATACTTAAATAATGGAGGAGATATTATGTTGCCGTGGGCTCGAACTCTGCAAGAAGTTAAAAATGTTTTTTGACTAAAACACAACTGGAACCCTAAGTAAGGCATCTGTAAAATTTGAATGAAATTGGTTGCGTAGTTCTTGAGTTTTAGGGATTCACACAGACAGACAGACAGACACACATTCTCATTTTTATATATATAGATATAGATAGATAGATAGATAGATATAGATATAAATATAGATAGATAGATAGATAGATAGATAGAATAACAGATAAAGTGAATGTCAGACAGACAGACAGACAGACAGATAGATAGATAGATATAGATATAGAGATGGATGGATGGTGCATAGAAGAATATATTAATCAATGAAATTCCAACCTAGTCTGATTTTCACGTTTTATTATTTACAATTTTTATAATTTTACAGTGTTATAATAATAGAATATTATATATTTACTGTGATAGAACTAGTACTTTCATGTGTTACATAATCATCAGGTTTATGTAGTGGTAGTGACAATCGTGTTCCACATACTTGTCTTATGATCATTATCTGTGAAATATTTTCGTACTCTTGTTTCTACAAGATAATTGAACTCAGACCTTTGCACTTAAGGCTTGTGCAGTGTTTTGGTTTGGGTTTTGTATACTAAAGCAGACAGTAGAGCTTGGTGCAGTCTTCTGACTTGCCAGCTCTAGTCAACCCATCCAACTCATTCCAGCTTGGAAAACAGGTAAAAATGTTTTGCTACATAACAGCTTTAGTAAGTATTCTAGTGTTTAACTGTTTAGTGTTCAGTTAACTCTGTCAGATCTAATATTTATTCACATGATTTTGAATCAATCATGCATAATCTTGTAGCTTAGAGACTTTAGTGACATGATTGTTTTTTTTATTTAGAATGACATTGTAGGGTTGTTGTTAGAGGCCAGATATGGCAGGTTTTTACTAAATGAAAAACAGTTATATTTGTCACTGAAATATTTTCTTTTAGATATCATGGTAAAGAAATTCTTTTTTTGTTGATGGAAAACCCAAGTTTGGAACAACAGCTAGAGAAATACCTTCCTTCTGAATCTATTAATACCATGAAAAGTCAAATAGAAAATTTGAATAAAAAGGTGAGAAAACTACTTGTTTTCCTTCTTATTCCTTTTTAACATGCTATTTTTTTAATAATAAATGTTAGCATTAGCCTCTCTTAGAAATCATGTTATACAAATTAAGTTTTATTTGTAGTTTGTATTTCTTATTCTGTTAAAGCAAAATATTGTACAGGACAAATAAAACAGCCAAAACTGAAAGGAATGAGGAGTTTTATGCATTCATCTGCACTTGTTTGTCATTTTCTTTTTTACCACTTTGTATATGTGTATCTGTGTTTGTACATATCTGTCAACTTTTTGTTTATATAATGTGTCTCTATTTTGCTCCAATTACCCCTACTGCAAAGTGATTTCATTCTATTTGTTAGAAATTATGGTCTAATTCCTTCAAACAACATTGAAACATCATCGTCGTCATCATCATCGTTTAACGTCCACTTTCCATGCTAGTATGGGTTGGATGATTTGACTGAGGACTGGCGAACCAGATGGCTGCACCAGGCTCCAATCTGATCTGACAGAGTTTCTACAGCTAGATGCCCTTCCTAACCCAAGAGTGTAGTGGGTGCTTTTTGTGTTACCGGCATGAGGGCCAGTCACACGGTACTGGCAATGGTCATGCTCAAAATGGTGTTTTTTACATGCCATCTGCACAGGAGTCAGTCCAGCGGCACTGGCAATGACCTCGCTCGAATGTTTTTTCATGTGCCACTGGCTCAAATGGTGCTATTTACATCTTTGAAAAAAAAAGGAAAGACACATAATCTATAGGGCTTTGAGTAAATTCTGATTTTTATCAAGAGACATGTATCATTTGAGATATCCGAAAGCAGGTGTAATTGCAACCATTATCAGGTTTAGTGTAGCTAAATCATGTCAGTTCATCATTTGTATAAGACTACTCTATGTACCACTCATTGTTTTGTTTTTTAATGTTTTTATGATGCCAGACTTCAGTTGTTACTGAAGAATTGTCACATAATGAAGATATGAAGCTTTGTATCTGTTTTCAAAATTATGTCCTCAGTTTCACACCAACAATAAGGTCAGAAGTACTACAAGTCTGTAGATTTTACTTTTAACCATGTAGCTACCACTATTCTACTGAAACACACTGTATTTGCTTCAAAGCACATTGATGCCATAAAATCAGACAAAGTTCACAATTTCTAATGTATGACTCTTAAAATATTTCAGTTGCTCTCTAATACACCTTATGATACTGAAAACAAATTCTTCATAAATGTTATAGGATTTCCTAAATTGGAAGACATGTAAAAGACAATAGAATTCTTTTTCATAACATTTAATGAAGGATTAATTAAATCTAAGAATGTTTCTCCAGCAGGCATAATAGTTATGTGTTGTTATTTGCCAGAAACAAATTGTTGCTTTTATCTCTTATTTCAACTATTTTGTTGTGTGATATCAATCATTTCTATTTGAATAAATATATGATTGAGTTAAGCAAGTGAGTGTTTGGGATGTGATGGTATTTCAGGTGAGATTTCAAAGTAGGGCAGTAATAAACTCATAGAAATTCGTAGGTTACATCAATGTTTGAAAACAGGCAAGTGTCTATTAATTGGAAAATGCCAGAATCACTACTACATGCATTGTTTTTTCTTTTTTCTTGTGTCTGTGTGTCTGTGTTTCTAATTCTAATGTAACATGACTGAAAAATATTTCACATTTGTAGGGTTTGGTTGAAATGTCTTATGACATATCATCTGCTCCACATTCAGCAAAGTCTTTGTCCTCATCAAGGACTGGATCTGCTGCAAGGTAAATGTTTATTTTACATTCTGTTATTGAAGCAATTCTCACTATTCTTCCAGTGTAAATAAGGAGATAGTCAAATTTGTTTTCATAATGTCATCATCACCATCATCATCATCATCATCATCATCATCATCATGTACTTATGCTAAATAATATAATACGCTGTTAAAAAATATATATGCTACATGGTTGCTTCTGTTTTACTGCCTCTTATATATTACATAATGAGAGTTGCTCCTCAATACATTGTATACTATGTGGTATCATCTGTGCCATAACACATTGCATGTTGTGAGAGAGCTCATTCTATGTTAATTAGTCACAAATTAGTGTCCAGCTCTAGATGAACATTTTCTTTGACCATGGCAGACTGGGATTCTAAAGACATGTATTATAGATATAATTCCTCACAAAATATCTGCCTCTCTTCTCCACATCATCCTCCTTCACATTCTAAGTTCAAATTCCACCGAGGTCCACTTTGCACTTCATCCTTTCAGGGTCAATAAAATAAGTACCAATTGAACACTGGGTCAATATTATCGACTTACCCCCTCCCTCAAAATTTCTGGCCTTGTGTCAAAATTTGAAATCAATATTTAGCTATCACTGTCTTTTTTTCCATTTGTCCCTCTCCTAATACCATCTTGCTACTCTCACTCTGTTTCTCCACCTCATATTTATACTCTCACTTCTTTCAGCCCCTCAATCATCATTCTCTTTCTCTCTTCTGTTTATCCTCTTCATCATGTCTATCTTGAAAGAACAGTGACAACGTAGAGTAAATAAAGGGCTCTTTAATCTTGCCAAGATAAAGTGATTGATAAATGATGGGCAGAGTCAAAATAGGATACAGAAGACACTTTAGTCTTGCTGCAGGCATGACAACCTCTCTAGAATTGGGACCACAATAAAATGTGCCCTGCTACACTCTGTAAGTTGGCTGGCATTAAGAGATGGATCCAGTGGTAGAAATAATGGCCAAAAAATGGAGCATACAAGCAAAACATGATTCTTTGACTACTATGGAGGACAGTGACTCCAAGTAAGAAATGACTTGGATTTTGACAATGCATCTAACCATGTTAGTATGGAAAACATGTAAAATGATGATGATGATGAGAGGAGGTGAGGTGACGGTGGTAGAGGAGGAGGAGGCAGTGGGGGATGATGATGATGATTAATAATTAATGAGTTTTTTTTTCTTTCTTTTCAGAAGTATCTAATTATTTGTTAGCATAGAAAAATAAATGCAAATTGACTTGAAATGTCTTACAGTCATTGAAAGATTTATTCATATTGTTAAACATGTTTATTTCATAAAACGTAATTAATCTCAAATAATTAAATTTCCTCTATAGAACAACAATTAATGTTTTTTTATGTTGTTCCTTTAATACCAAGCTTTAACTGACTAATATCTTTACTTGAATTAAGCATGTATTTAGTTTATCATATTTTACAAAGGATTAATTGAAAGTATATTGCTTTTCCCACATAACACCTATTAATAAGGTATTTAGATCTTACTTGTAAGTGTACAATGCACAACAACTATTTGTTGTTACTTGTAAGTGTAAAATGCATAACAACTATTTGTTGTTATTTGTCAGATAGTAAGTTGTTTATTTTTTAAGTTGCTTACATCAACTATATATCATCAGATGTATAGAAATAGTGTTGAAGACACAGTAAAAGAGCTCTGTGTTGGAGTGTATTAAATACAGCGAGGTAGTTTGGCTGTTTCCACCCACTTTGCTGTCTTATCTATTTGAGCATTAATCATGGTGATAGCAAGCTAAATACAATCTAGTGCATGGTGTGTTAATCCCCTCGTGTTGTGTTTTATTGCACAATGTTTGGTGGGGGAGGGGGGGCTCAGAGGCCTCTAATTTAGAATAAGATAAGGAACACATACTTTTAACACAAAAATTCTCATGTAAGGATCATCATAAGATTTTTTTTCAGGGAGTCAGATCTAGAGTTGACTGCTTAGATGGAATGCTTTAATGCAAAGGGAAGTACCAAAGATTTTCTTTGCAATCTTTAATGGATGTTATAGATATGAATATTACTATTAGATTATTCTCAAAATGTTGAGACATTCTTTACATAAAGAAGAATAAAACTTCCCACACAAGGTGCTGCATCCTTAGTACCCAGTTTCTTTCTCTTACTAACTGTTATGTATTTGTAATTTATTGTTATACATAGAGATGGTCATATTTTGCTGATTAAACACATGCACTATATATTTTGGGTTTTCACTTCAGCTTTATTATTACCTCTGCCTTAGCGAAGGTGGAAGTATTGTTTTCAGTCGTGTTTGCTTGTTTGTTTATCCATGGACAAGATATCTCAAGAACAGCTGGATGGATTCAGATGAAACTTTCAGGGATGTTTGGCCTCGTGACTGGCACAAACTGATTAGATTTTGGGTTTGATCCGATACTGAACAAGGATTCTGGATTATTTTTCCTGTTTTTTTACTTAATTTTTGAGAGCGGTCGGGTTCATTTTTAGTAATCTCGTTTGTGAGAGCAGTTGAGTTTATTTCAGATATTCTTATATTAAAAATAATCTCTGGCTAATCTATGAGAGGATGTTTGTATTGCTTTGTGCTCTCTGAGTGCTCTTGTTATTATTATTATCATTATTATAATTATAATTATTATTATTATTATTATTATTATTATTATTATTATTATTTTAGGTTCTTTGTCAAAGCTCTTTCATCACATGAAGTAGAATAAGTAGAACAAGAGGAGACATGTCGAACAAAGAGTGGCTAAAGAGGTCACAGGATGTGTGAAAAAATGAGCTTTAACAAAGAAACAATTATAATGATGGTGATACTGATAATAATAGTAATAATAATAATAATAATAATAATAATAATAATAATAATAATAATAATAATAATAAAGCTGAAGCGACAGGCAAAAATATATAGTGTGTGTATGTTTAATCAGTAAAATATGACCATCCCCTTGTATAACAAATTTCTGTTTCAACGCAGGATTTCACATCAAGAATCTTGCAAAACATAAAACATAAAACATACTGACAATTTATAAACCACACATCTTTCTCTTTTTTTTTCCCCCATTGCAGCTTAGTAAATGTTCATGCTAGTGCAAAACGACCGATATCATATAAAAATATTGAAATGGTACAAGAAGAAATAAAAGAAATGAACAAACTTCTTTCTGCTAATGATTGGCGTGTTCGACAAAAAGGTCTTGAAAATTTTAAAGAACTGTGTGATTCAAACCCTAATATTATTGCAACAAACATCACTCAGGTTTGATTCCTCTTCTGTCTAATTCTTATAATTCAAAGCACTGTTTACACATGCACTTTCATTTATCCAGCACACATCTTGACATGTACATCTTCTAACACATCTGCTATTGATTTCTTTAGTAATCAGGTGGTTTACTGAATGTTATTTTGACACTTGTCTTAGAAGTTGAACTCAACACATCACTCTTACAGTTACTACATTTTTCCTGTTTAGTCTGAAGAAGATTATTTGTTTTAGCCATAAGACTACGGTCATGCTGGGGCACCACCTTGGAGGGTTTCAGTCAAAGGAATTGATTCCAGTTTTTATTTTTTAAGCCTAGTACTTATTCTATTGGGGTCTTTTACCAACCCACTAAGCTATGGGGATGTAAACAAGCCAATACCATTTGTCAAGCAGTGAAGAGACAGACACAAACATAAAGATATACATATATGCATAAACATACATGCATATATATATGTATGTGTATATATATATATATATATATATATATATATATATATATATATATATATATATATATATATATGTATATATGTACATATGTATGTATGTGTGTATATGTACACACACACACACACACACACATATATATATATGTATATGTTTATCTATGTATGTATGTTATATGCATACATTCTCACCCCATATTCTACTGCACACACACACACACACACATGCAAAATGCAAGGGTAATAAGTTGAAATGGAATAAGGTATAGTAGAAGAGAAATGGAAAAGAGAAACTAGAAATACCTTCACTTGTAGACAATTAAGCTCTTCAAATTACTTATAAGCATCACTCAGAAGTCCATTTCTTGTTGTGATTACACCCCACAGTTATTTATGGCTGACCGTAAAGTCACTGTGCAAGCATTTTTAATTGTTTTGAGCTCATATCAATTTTACATTAACGTTATTGCACAGTACTGCAATGCCTTAATGATATAAATATGGTCCTCTTGGTCAACTGGATGTGTACCTGACTGTAATACAGCACTTAGGAATCATAAAAGTTTATGATTTAAGCTGAATAATCACAGAATGATTTTTCATATTTGATTGGTGCTGGTGAAGGTCTGTGAGTAAGAGATTTGCTTCTCAACTTTATGACTCTGGGTTTAATCCAACTGTGTGACACCTTGAGGCAAGTATCTTCTGCTATAACCCTGGATAGACCAATGCCTTGTGTGTGTGTGTGTGTGTTTTACACTCGGATTGCTTTGATTTTGTATGATAGTTGTAAACAAGTGTCACCATCATACTAGCAGTGTCTTTTGTTTCCAATATTTGGTGAAAACATATCTGATGAAGGGGAAATATTTCCTTACATGGAAACAAGTGACAGTTGGCAACAGGAAGGGCATCCAGCTGTAGAAAATCCACCTCAACGAATTCTCTCCAGCTTATATAGGCATAGAAAAGTAGGTACTGATGATGATACACACACACACACACACACACACACACACACACACATACACACACATACACATATTAATCGAAGTGTACAGTATCCATTATGGCCGATCTTACCAATTTGTTTTGCACTAGCATTCAATGGAGTGCTAGGTAACAGTTCAATTATGTAACCCTGTGCTCTTCAGAGGTAGCTGTTATGGAATTAAATATGGCGACTGTAGACAACATGGTAGTACTTAGTTCATCAGATGGCAATCTCTAGCATGCACTGAATGGGTTTGTTGCTGAGTGCTACATGGCTGGAATGAAAATTAGTGTTGCAAAGACTGACACATTGGTCCTCTCAAGAAAATCTTCTCAGTGTGCTTTGCCTGCATGATAGTGGAACATCACTGAAACAAATGAATAAGTTTAAGTATCTCAGGGCCATTTTTATGAGTGATGGGAAGCAGGAGGCAGAACTGGATGCTAGAATTTCAGAGTGATGTGTAACTCCAGCACTGTGGAGGCACGAGGCCTAGTGGTTAGGGTGTTGGACTCATGACTGTAAGATTGTGGTTTTGATTCCTGGACCCAGCAATGCATTGTGTTCTTGAGCAAAACACTTCATTTCACATTGCTCCAGTTCACTCAACTAGCAAAAATGTATAATCTTGTGACGGTCTGGTATCCCATGCAGATGAGGAATTTATATGCCATGGAAGCTGAGAAATCAGCCCTTATGAGCCAGTATGACTCAAGAAGGTAACCTTTACCTTTTACCTTTTAAACTCCAGCATTCAATTCTCAGAAGAGGAAAAATTGGTAAAAAGGCCAAACTTACTGTCTTCAATTTGGTTTCTGTGCCTATCCTCACCTATGGTCATAAATGTTGGATAATGATTGAAAGAGTACCATTGCAAATACAAAGAGCCAAGATGAGGGTTTCTTTGAAGGACTCTGGAGTAACATTACTCAACATGGTTCATAGATTAGGGATCAGGGAGTCACTCAAAACTGAGCTGCTGCTTCTCCACATTGAGAAGTCATAGCTCAGGTATTACAAACATGTGATTCACAATGTCACATAAAAGAATCACAAGACAGATTCTTTAAGCTGAGCCAACTGGTGAGTGACATAAGGGAAAACCAAGAATGAGATAGTAGGATAACATTCATAGTCTCAGTTGCTCATGCTTGGGAATCAAGCTACAAATCCTAATGGCCTTTGCTACAAGTAGGACCCTATGGAAGAAGTGCCTGAAGACTCTACTCCCCATGACCTACCCCTAGAATAGTGGGTGGAAAAGATGGCTGGATGGATATATATATATTTTTTTTTCTTTCTACTTATTTATGTGTGTGTATATATAGATACATAGATATTTAAATATCCATACTTGATAGATTACTTCTAGTTTTTGAAGATTTCTGCAATTAAATTAGGAAATGAAACGAAATACAAAACATAACTAAGTTTTTATTTTTTGCATGTTTGTTCTATATTTTTAATTGACATTTCAAAATTTTATTTAAGATATTTTCTATAATATATATAATACTTAATATTTGAATTCAGTATTACATGTTTCACTGAGGCGGAGAGCTGGTAGAACTGTTTGTATACCAGACAAATTGCTTTGCTTCATTTCTTCTGACTTAATGTTCTGCGTTCAAACACTGCTGGAGTCAACTTTGCCTTTCATCCTTTCAGGGTCAATAAAATAAGTACCAGTTATGTACTGGGGTCAGTGTAATCAACTTACACTCTTCCCCAAAACTACTGGCCCTGTGTCAAAATATGAAATCAATATTACGTTTTACTCTTTTACTTGTTTCAGTCATTTGAGTGCGGTCATGCTGGAGCACCGCCTTTAGTCATTCAAATCAACCCCAGGACTTATTCTTTGTAAGCCTAGTACTTATTCTATCGGTCTCTTTTGCCGAACCGCTAAGCTATGGGGACGTAAACACACCAGCATTGGTTGTCAAGCGATGTTAGTGGGGACAAACACAGACATACAAACATATACACACACATACATATATATATATATAAATATATAT
>NC_068996.1:37535821-37542127 GCF_001194135.2 Octopus bimaculoides | reverse complement strand
ATATATACACATATATATATATATATATACATATATATGATAGGCTTCTTTCAGTTTCCATCTACCAAATCCACTCATAAGGCTTTGGTCGGCCTGAGGCTATAGTAGAAGACACTTGCCCAAGGTGCCACACAGTGGGACTGAACCTGGAACCATGTGGTTGGTAAGCAAGCTACTTACCACACAGCCACTCCTACGCCTGTTATTGTAATATGTTTATTAAGCTATTGGCCTATGTCAGTGGTTACCAAAGTGGGCAGTATTGCCCTCCCCCCTGGGGGAATGGAAAGTTCCAAGAGGGCGTTGAAGAAGAGTGGGGCGATAAAGGGGTAGTTATTCATGTAAAAAGTGGGGTGGTAATGGGGTAGCAATTCATGTAAAAAACAACAAAATAATGGGTTCATTAGGTTAAGTTTTATTTGTGAAATACAGTTGCTTTGAACTTATTTGACAAAGAGGTCTAGGCTTGTGATGGTTAGTTTGGGTGGGGGCACTAGGAATGTGGCCTGGGTGTCAAGGGGGTGGCAGCCTGAAAAGTTTGGGAACCATTGGCCTATATTTTTAGAACAAATTTTATCTAATTGTATTTATTTCTATATTTGCAATGTTTTTTAAAGCTGAAGCTTTATAAGCACACAAGTAGTATTTTCTTAATTAATTTCATGGCTGTATGGAGGTTCATTATTCCCAAAACAATGTATACTTATGGGGTTAGGTGTCTGACATTTCAAAGTTACTGTTTTTTTCTTTTTCTTTTTGCAATATTTTCAGTATTATCAAAATTTACTTGTATTTTTAATTAATGGTGTTTGACAAAAGACCAGTTTTATTTAATTACACATATTTTTCACATACACACATACCCACACATACTCACACACACACTCACACACATTCACACACATGTACATATTCTGACATACTCGTGCACATGTACATATTCATACACACACACACACACACACACATACATGCTCACATGCACGTGTACATGCTCACACATACACACACGCACACACATACACACACACACTCACATGCATACACTTACACTCGCATACACTTACACTCGCACACATACACACACACACACACACAGAGAAAGAAAGAAAGGAAGAAAGAAAGAAATGAAGGAAGGAAAGAAAAAAAGAAAGAAAGAAAGAAAGAAAGAAAGAAAGAAAGAAAGAAAAGAAAGAAATGAAAGCTAATCATAAATTTCAGTTAGTATTGCAAGTAAACATTTTGTTTAAATCTTTCGACAGATCTTTGATAACTTTTTGCCACGGCTACAGGATGCCAATAGTAAAGTGAATTTACTAGCTTTAAAGATATTACTTGATGTGATACCAATCATTTACCCATCGATGGGACAAGTTATCAACTTAACTGTGAACTATGTTAGCACCAACTTATCCTCCAAAAACCTTGAAATTCACAATATCACTATAAAAATTTTGGATTTGTTAATACATTATTTAGGTAAGTTTCTCTGACGATATTTTGCCTCTTGCTATTTTGTTCACTGTGGTTATAATTTTTCCTTTTTTTTTTTTTTTTGTATATTAATTTTTAAAAAAAAACTTTTTCTGGGAAGAAATTCTGCAGATTTGAATTTAATGATTATGTATGTATATGGTATCTTTTATTTTTTATTCTTTTTCAATCATTTGACTGTGGGCATGCTGGGACACCGCCTTCAAGGTTTTTTTTTAATAAAACAAATTGACCCTAGGTTTTATTTTTTTTTTAGAAGCTTAGTACTTATTCTATCGGATCTCCTTTGCCAAACTGCTAAGTTACAGGGATGTAAACATACCAACACCAGTTGTCAAGCAGTGGGGAGAGACAGACACAGAGACACACACACAAATATATACATACACACACACACACACACATATATATATATATATATATATATATATATATATATACACACAATGGGCTTCTTTCAGTTTCTTTCTACCAAATCCACTCACAAGGCTTTGGTTGGCCTGAGGCTATAATAGAAGACACTTTCCCAAGGTGCCACATAGTGGGACTGAAACAAAGTTTCTTACCACATAGCCATGCCTGCACCTTAAAAGATGTACCAATCTAAAACTGAAGGAAACACAAACATGAGTGAAGAATGACAAAAAAAAAAAAAAGAAGGAAAAAGAGGAAGAAGGAAAGAAAAAAACATCAATTCAGCACTAAGTGCTTCAATTGGATGTGCATCACAAGGTTCAGCAGAACCTATTGAAGCAAGCCAACATTCTCTTAGCATTACTGCAGGTGATGGCAAGGCTAAGGAGTTGGAACAATCAAATGCCCTCACGAGTATCACCTAATAACTCAGTAAGGCAAGCCACCTACGGTGACAAGAACTTTACTGTTAGCAGCCCAGCCTCTCCAAATGTCTCAAATATCACTGGAGGAAATGGTCCTGATATTTGGTTACAGAAGCAGTGGCCTTTGAAATTAATAATTCATAGTTTGTAACTGATAAAATACATAAAGTTTTTACCTAGTAATTCTTACTTCTAAGAACAACAAATTCTGCAACTTCAATTTTCTTCACTCTATCTCAGAAACCACCATCATCCTTGTTATAGCCTCCATCTCCTCAGTGAAGGTGCTCATACAAATTGCAATATTTGTCCTTTTGTCTCTAACATCAATGTCTTACTCACTAGGTCAATGATGATTTCACATGAAATAATGATATCGATATATATAGTATTTTTTAACACAGCATGTCCATAAGAGATGTTATCTCAGACTAAATGCCACATGGACTGGCTTAACAATGGTGTATAAACATTAAGTATGATACATAAATGGTTATGCAATAGCATATCATAATGTGTGTGTGTGTGTGTGTAATGTATGCATCAATTTCTTGTTGTAAAGATTAGTCTTAATTTATTTAAATACCATAATTAACAACTATTGCAAATAATTTAAATTTATCATATCAAAAATATATTTTTAAATGTAAGAAACTCAATTTATGCTTTTATTCATTCGTTTATTTATTTATTTATTTATTTATTTATTTATTTATTTTCCAATAGAACCAAGCATTTTACTCCGTCCTTTTACAAACCAAGTCACAAGCAATGCCCGAAAATGTTCTGAAATTATACCGAAAATTGCTGGTATTTATTTTACTTTCATAATAGTATTTTACTATCAGTTAAAGTTGTTGTTCTTAGTTAGCTCCATGTGAGTCTGTAGCAAGCAGACCTAAATTCATGTACATTTCGGCCATAACAATTCAATTAACATTGTCAAATGTAAGCTATTTTTTTGTGTGATTTGGAGGAGCATTAGCTGTTTTCTCTAACAGATCAAGTAACATGCATAAGCTCCCTCATTGATTCCTTCTTTTTTTTTAGTATTGTTTATGATGTACATTACAAGAAAATTTGAAAATTAGTTTTTTAACCTAGCTTACACTTTGTTGTCAAGAGAGAGAGAGAGAGAGAGATTCACATAGGGTTGTATATGTCACTAAAATTTTACTTTCATTCTCTTTGCAGAATTAGTAGAAAAAGAATACAAGTTAAAACCAAAGCAAATGGAAATGTACATTTTACCTTTAGTACTTCACCTTATCAACTGTGTGAGCAGTAGTGCTACTGTTCAAGGTGGGAGTTGTAACTTGAGACGGGCAACAACTCACCTCATATGTATTCTAAACCAACAAATGGGACATACATTGATGGATAAATTCTCTCAACTGGTAGGAGTTACCACCAGACATCAACAATATCTCCAGGATGTAATAAATATTACCTGAAGAATTGTTTAAATGAAATTTTTATAAGGAGACACGACAAAAGAATGAAAGAAGATTTAGAGAAAGAAAAGAAGACTATTTTTTTAAATTAATGCACATGATTGGGTTTTCTTTTTCCCCCTTTTCTTTTCTTTTTTTTTTTTTTTTTTTTTTCAATCATATCTGACACACCTTTAAATTAATAACATTATTCAGAAGTTTAAATTATAAATTCAAACAGTAGTAATATGATGAAAAATCCCTTTCTGGTGTGAGCATATAGTCAGCTTAAGAAGAAAATATATTTAGTTGAAGGTGAGTTCAGCTTATTTAGTTGATAAAAGTGAGTTCATCTTAAGTAGTTTATGTGTGAAGAATAAATGATTTGCTTTGTTTTGATTTGAGTAAAATCAAGGTTCTTTGTGAAGAATGGTTTGACAAAAGGAATTCTGTCTTGTATTTCTCACAGATTTTCTTTGCAAAATGATTTAAACACAAAGAATATTGATGAGCAATGAAAACTTTTAAAGCTTCTCAAATTTTTCACTCTATTGCATATATTATTTGAGAAAATGCTTATTTAATTCTAGATCATTTTATTTTATTTATATGTGATCTGGTTTAGATCTTTGTAGAAGCTATAGAAATTACACTGAAAGTTATTATTTTTTTTTTTAATTACATTTTCTGTTTTTTACTGAGTTATTTTAAGGATAATAGAATGGTTAATATAGAAAATGAGATTTAAAACTGTGTACAATGAAGATGATTGTAATAAAAAGGAGAATGCATGTGTCTGAATTTGGCAGTGATAGTATCGATACTAGTGATATTAATTTTGGCATTGCTCTTTCTTTTTATTGCAATATGGTGGGGACTTTGTTCATGTTTACTATGTAAAATTATACTGAAACACCAACTATGCAACTTTTCTTTCAATTACAATGATATTGGCACAATTAGTAATGATGATAACGAAGCAAAAAAATGTAGATATAATCATTTTCATAATTATGATCTTAATGCTTCAGATTTATGCGGATTATAAAGGTGATAGTTATGGTAAGGATTATAATATTCTTAATGGAAAGGAGGATTGGGGAATGCAGAGACAGTAATTTATTTTGTCCTTGTTTATGTGAACTTTAACTCCCACTATTGGGAGGGGGGATCACCTTTCGCCTCTACAGAGGTCAATAAATTGAATGTCAGTAATGTAGTAGGGTCAGTTTGATTTACTGTACCATCCTACACAAATTTATGTCTATTTACTAATATAAGAATTCATGTTTAATGGAGATGTTTTATCATCTATAAATGGGGAAGACTGTAAATGAACGTTATTATTATTTTAAAGCTGTTTACTCTATTGACTTATGTCTGAACCTAACATATGCACAAATTTTGAATTTACTTCTATCTTATTAAGTATTACTAGATAACTACTAATGTCTGATTTTCATTTCTACTGACTACTATATGACAAGTCGATGTCTACTAATGCTAAAGCTAAGGTTAGTATGCTAGGATCCCTATGTCTCTTTATCGATTTAGAATCTATATGACAAGAATATACTTACAAATGATTAGTCTAAGATTAGTAATGGACCCCTATTTAGTTAACAATGCCAAGTTATATTGGCAATACAGTATACTTACAAATGGCTAGTATATAATTATTAAAGACTACTATATTGTAAATGACTAGTAATATATCTGCTAATGGATATGCTAGTGGTTTGCAATACATCCAGTAAAGTTTACTATATGTTTATTAATGTTTAGTTTATACTAAGTAATTGTTACTATAGTGATATTAAGGGTTACTCTTCAATATATTGATGTTTTGAATTAGCCTTTATTTTGTAATTACTTTACAATTAGTAAGAATTAGGCTTGTTTCATTTTTATTATATAATTATTGATTGTTGTATAACTAGTAGTGATTTCTCAGTATTTTTAGATAGTGTTTAGCTAAAACTTTTTTTTCATAACTGCATTTCCTCATTAGACACAAATATGAAGAGTGTAATTCATTAACTCAACCCAACTGAAGCTCACTGATACTCTTATCTCTCAATAAATCATGAAAAAACAAAATCCAACTACGGTTTGAAGTTGTCACAGTAAACTAGTCACAGTAAAGCATCTGGTTCATATATTTACTATATGCTTTACCCTAGTAACAGAAAGTAAATGTTAAATCAAATTTCTTAAGCACTAGAATGGATTAGATTTTGGTATATGATCAGTATATGTATATTAAAAGAAAACAATTACTGACTTGTTTGATTGATTCTTGGGACAGAAGATTAGAAATTGTAGAATAAAAGGCAGTTGGTATATCAATCAATTTAGATATTTAGAAAGTGTATTTCAGTATCTTGGAGCATAAGGAAAAATTTTGTATTCCTATCTTTAATTTGAAGATGATATTATATCCCATGTGAAAGTCGAAAAGTATTTGTCTATTGTCGGGCAGCAGCAGGAGAAATCAGTATGATAAAATGAAGCTACTGATCTAAGTCAAGGGTTATATA
>NC_068996.1:37529207-37535622 GCF_001194135.2 Octopus bimaculoides | reverse complement strand
ATATATATACATATAATAATATTAGGGATAAAAATCCAAATTTACAGGTAAAAACTCAATTAAATTCAATTTATCAAAAATTAAAATTAAATTAAGTTTCATAGTATATTATATATAAATATATTAAAATACAAAGTAAAAATCATAAAATTGGTTCATTTGGTTCTTTTCTCTAAATTATATATTTATATACACGTATATATATATAAAGCTAAATAACTGTTTGTCACTTAAACAATATTTCTAGAATTCTGGTGTAGATGTCCCTTTATAATCACAACAGTTATACCATTCTCACTTGGTACGTCTTTTTTTCCAATGAGCCCTGAAAAAACCTCTTCATAATAACCTTCTAAAAATTGCTGCCAAAGGGTCCTCTCATCACAATCTTGTATTTTTATACTGCATAATGAAGTCATAGATATACTATGTCTAAATAAAAGACAGGATGGTTTCCTATAGAATGCTTTTAATCACAGTCTGCTTATTCAGAGTTGAAATGAGGTTAATCAATCATAAAACATCTTTTCCTTCATTATTTAGATCCTATTCTTAGGTCGAATCTTAGGTTTGATCCCTGTCTTAGAACTATATTCTTTTCGTAACTCACTCCCAAAGTATATTTTCTTTCAATCTGTGTCTCAACAATTCAAACTGAACATTATTATCAACAACAACTTTAGGGCAGTGAGCTGACAGAATTCTTAGCATGCTGGGCAGCATTTTGTTCATCTCTATGTTCCAAGTTCAAATTCTGACTTTGTCTTTCATCCTTTTGAGCATCAATAAAATAAGTACCAATTGAGCACTGGAGTCAATGCATTTGACTAACCCCTCCCTTGACCTTGCTGGCCTTGTGCCAAAATTTGAAACCATCATTATCAACATCTGCTTGTTATCTATATCTGTTTTGTAGCATAGTTGGAACACCAAATTAAAAGCCAAGCATATGTGCATATGATAATAGCTAAGAAAGCCATACTATTCTGCATAACATTTATACATTAGGAAATATCTGAAGTGTTGATGGAAGGAAAATATATCTTAATTATTGGGATGAAACCTAATTTCAGCAAGGCATTTCATTATAAGTTGTTGAGTATGTTTCCTGCTTGGAGGAGTATGTTTCCTGCTTGGAGGAGTATGTTTCCTTGCTAGTAGGTAAGGTGTACTGGATCTTGAATAACTTAAATATATGTAGAGCATAAACATAAATGACACACTACTATTATTGGACAAGCTTCTTAATATAGTTGAGACTCCATATATGACATTATAGATGAATGAGAACTAATGGAAATCAAAGATTCTGACTGTACATTTAGTCATAATCAGAACTTCCAATTAGTAGTCTCTATCAAGCCTTCAAAATTCACATTAAACTCATCTGGTTGTTCTTAATCTAGAAATTGTCTAAAAAAGCAAGGAGTAAATCAAATTATAACTTCTAAAACTGAAATAAGTTTAAATATGTCTGAATTAGATGTGTATCAACCTTCTATCAGGAATACTGAAAGGTAGGTATATGTACTGAAAGATAGGTACATAGCATTATCTGAGATTACATTCATTAATTGTGTTGTAGCTGGAAACACAAAAAACAAGAGTGGTGTTTCAGTAAGCTATTGAAGTAAATATATTGGGGCAAGTTAATTTAATCTCCCTTATCATAGATGAGATCAAATTGACCTTTAAATATTTTACATAATTTTGGAGTAGGGTTATATTCAATGTATTATATCACCACAGGATAAATATGTAGAAAAGAGTGGGACAGGAAAGAAGCCTCTCTGCAGTTGCTCAGCCTATCAGAAACAGCAACCAAGTATTCTTTAAATCACATCCTAATGTCTTACAAAAGGATGGACACATTTGATAAGGTAATCCTAGATATACAAAAAGACAGATTGGCCATGGCTAGAATATCTTTGACATAGTGCTGCTCAAGCAGTTCTGATATAGAACTAAATAATAATAATAATAATAATAATAATAATAATAATAATAATAATAATAATAATAATAAATGCTCTGATGGAGCACCAGGCACTCATGGCTTCTGATCTTAACTGATTGGAAGTGTTATCAAGTACATTGTTTTATCTTGATATAAAAGATGGGCTACACCAAATATCAAATATTCTGCTCAATACCACAGATTTGCTTGTCAGTTGTTTGACCTTAACCAGTTAAGCATGCCCTTTGGTAGCTGACGATATGTGCATCTCTGATCATGAGCAGAAGTAATAGGGGAGCATTATAGCCATGTGTTGAGAGGAATTCTTTGGGGATTGAATTATTCACCTCTAGAAACATTGGTGTTTCATTCAACATCCTTAAACAACCCTTATTCAGGGACCTTTTGAGCGGGATGGGCTACTCAACCAGAAGAAAATTCTAAGTGGGCCCCCACCTGCAAGGTCATGCGCTCTTTATCTTGATATGAGATCACCATGTCATGCACATATGGTTGTGGTGCATGTGCCTAGTGTATCCTGTCAGACAGGTAGTCACAATGGGTATACTGAGCTTCGTATATTTGATGGTTTGCACCACTCTCTCACTCAATAATAATAATCATAATAATAACAATAATAATCTTTTCCACTTTTGGCACAAGACCTGAAATTAGTGTTGGGTGGAGGCTTGTTGATTACATTGATCCCAACATTTCATTGACTCTGAAAGGATGAAAGGCAGAGTCAACCGCAGAGAAGAATTTGAACTTAGAATGTAAAGACAGATGAAATGCTGCTAAGTATGTTGTCTGTTGTGCTAACAATTCTGACAGTTTGCATAGTCAGCAAGCCAAAGACAGTGAACTCTACACAGCTAATCAACCATATATATGTATATATATATATATATATATAGAGAGAGAGAGAGAGAGAGAGAGAGATAGATAAAGCAACCAAATCTCTCTAAAATCATACCCTACTATCTTACATTAAGATAGGATGCAATCAATAATATAGTTAGTATGCCTTTCATTTGAGGTTTTATTAGGTAAGATTGGCCTTGGGCTAAACAGCAACAATATTTAGATCGTAATTTAGAAGATGACGTCAGTAATGAGAGAGAGAGAATGACTGCATATTAATAGTAGTAATGATCTGAAGATATTTAGTCAGGGCTATGATATATATACTTCCTTATGTATGACAATATCTGAGTGCTTGAGTGTATTTGAACAAGTAGAGAACAGCTCTTCTTTTAAATATGTCATGTTGGAAATATAATAATTTTTTTTTCTTTTTTAATCTTTCCCATTAAACTTCATATTTCTGAGTTTATGAATCTTAATCTTTTTATTACTGTACCACAGAAACTGTAAAACAATTTTCCTAGAGGTGTATATTTTGAGTGTTCTACCCTTATCGTTGACCTCCAAATGTACATTTACATTGATTGTGTGTGTGCGTGTGCATGTGTGTGCATGTGTGTGTGTTTGTTTCTGAGAGTGTGAGTATGTGTGTCTACATATATACATGTATACATTCACACACATGCACATATATATATATATATATACACGTGTGTGTGTATGTGTGTATATACATATGTGTGCGTATGTATGTGTGTGTATACATAATATATATGTATATTGTATATAAGAGGAGCAATTTTTTTTCTTTTAGGCATGTATTTAAAACATGAATGTATTTATATTTTATCATTTTTATCAAGGCTTTTCTCAAAGTTTTATATTAGTTCTAAGCAGTTTGTTTGGAGCAACAAAGTTCTTAAACACCCTCATTGTTGTTTCGGAACCCTCATAATCTCATCTTCATGAAAGTGATATAAGCATATATTGTTGCCTCTTTGTTGTAAGAGGATGGTGGGAGACCAGTAGTGTAGCAGTGTGGTAAGAAGCTTGCCTCCCAACCACATGGTTCCAGGTTCAGCCCCATTGTGTGGTACCTTGGGCAAGCATCTCCTTCTATAGCATCTGATCAACCTTGCGATTGAATTTGGTAGACAGAAACTAAAAGAAGCCCATCGTGTGTGTGTGTGTGTATTTGTGTGTGTGTGTGTGTGTGTATTTGTGTCTGTGTTCATCCCCCACAACCACTCGACAATCAGTGTTGGTTTGTTTACATCCCTGTCGCTAGCAGTACAGCAAAAGAGTCCACTATAATAAGTACCAGACTTCAAAAATGATAAGTACTGTGGTTTGATTCATTCAACTAAAACACTTCAAGGCAGTGCTCCAGCATGGCCACAGTCCAATGACTGGAACAAATAAAAGATAAAAATCATAAGATAACATATAGTAATCACAAGCAAAGAATAAATACCTGACTGAAGGCATATAAATGTAATGGTCAGAAGTTCAAATTCTTGTTCTAATGTATTCAACAATCATATATAAGAGGCAACAATACACACTAATATCACTTCATCTTGAAGGTAAGTCTGTGAAGGTCTAAAAATGTGGATGATGGATAATTTGGGAACTTGACTTCTCCAAACAAAGAACAAGAAACCGATACCAAAAATATGAAACAACAAAAAGCTTTAATTAAAAAGACAAAACTAGAACACAGTTATGCTTTCTATACAACACACACACACACACACACACACACACACACACACACACACACATCCATTCATCCAACCAATTAACCAAACAACCATCCATCCTTCCTTCTTTCCTTCCTTCCTTCCTTTTCATGCTCCACTAGACAGAAGCAGGTGAAGTGAAGAAATTACTATAGTTATTGTTCACTTTGAATTCTTATATGACTGTGCTTGAGGCAAAAATATCAACTGAAGAAAGGGATTGCAAAGGAATGCAATATTTGGAGTGTTGAGACAACTGCATTTCTAGAGTATAAAATAAATACAAGTAGATTTATGAAACTATGAAACTATAGTATAGAACCATCAAGTTCAAAGGAAGAAGAGCAATTTGGTTATAGTGGGAGGAAGCAGTGTCGTACCAGGCTATTGGTTGAAAAGTGTTAACGATCGGAGGACCAGATTGATATATTAGAATATTAAGGCTAAGATTTCTTGAAAGTGATAAATTAAACATGTAAAAGTGATAAATTAAAAATAAATGTCTCCCTTTTATTTAATGTTTATTGACTAACATTGAAAGATGCTGGCATCTATAAAAAGAAAGGCCTTTGTTTCTGTTACATAATACTCATTACAACAAATATTTGAATACTTTTGTCCTGTTGGTTGAAATAGCAAGCAGTTCTAATAATAATATCTGATAATCAGCTGAAAGAATGCTGAGGGGTTAATATTTAGGTGGAGAGGGTATAAAACCAGAAATTTAGACAAGTATTAGATAAGTGAGGAACACAGCTCAAAAGTATTTGAAGACCATTAATGAATGTAAGTTAGTCTATTTAACTGAAAATATTAATAAGAGAAAGTAATAAAGTTGGTCTGAATAGAATAGAAATTAGGGAAAAGCAGAAGAGATGATTGTATGCTGAATAAAATACATTTAGTCTCCCAGGAATCTGGATTTAACTTATTTTATCATGTTTTGGTTTTGCTTAATTTCCCTCTGAGCTTGATCAAACACATACCAACACTAGAGTTACAAAAGTGATTGCTTTTGCCGTCCTTGCGCTTCTTCTGTACAATGGAAAGATCAAGATGGCTAAATGACTTTAATTTGAATTGTTGCAGGTTGGTTGTTGTTAGTTAATACCTGATTAAAAAACAAACAAACATAATATATGAACAAAGAGTGGGTTCAACAGAGATAAGTTTATGAAAAGGGAAAATGAAAGATGAAACTTCTGCCCCTATCTTTTGCTTCCTGGAAATTTATCTTTCTAGTTATACAATGAAGAAGGAAAAGCAGAAAAGGTACTTCATTGAGTCGAGTTACATTAAAGTGTTTTTAAATAGTTCTTGGGAAACAGAGGCTATTGTGATATCAGTCAAATTGACAGAATGCTCAACACCTCAACAGAAAGATAATAGCTGAAAGATGTTAGTAAACTGGTAGAGAAAGTATTTTTCTTCAAAGTGGTCTTATGTGAATGACTGTAATGGGTGCAACATCTTTGAAATGTTGTTTCATAGTCAATTGGCACTCAGTATATGATGTGCCTTATAAATGGATAACAAGTGATCAGAACTTGAGCTGTTGATGTTGCTCTTTCTTTTTTTTTTTTTTGTTTATTAATTTGTTTGTTTTTGTGAGGATAAATTTTAATGAAAGTGGTGATGCTTCTGTTTATTATCGAAGATTACAGAGAAATTTGTGCTAATGATAACATTTTATGTGTTTATAAAGCAAAAGATTAGTTTCAAATTTCAGCTTGAAGGAAAACAAATTATAAAAAAAAAACTATCAAATTTTAAGACAATTTCTAGATATTTCAGAGGGATTGTCCATGATTTGTGAGTACGTCTTTTATATTTATAAATGTTTTTAAAA
>NC_068996.1:37525831-37527954 GCF_001194135.2 Octopus bimaculoides | reverse complement strand
TATATATATATATATATATATATATATATATATATGCATACAGAGTCCACCCCAAACATGTATACACACTTCAAGAAAGGAAAAATCTATATGAATATTTTAATTCAGTATTATTGCAATTTATTTAGTGAGTGTTATCGCAATTTGATAAAACATCAAAAGATTTATAGAGGTACTTATTATACAAGTTAAATATTTATACAGATTTTCCTTTTCCTGAAGTGTGTATACATTATTTTGATGAACTCTGTATATGTACTAGAGATTGTACAACTGCTACTGTTATGGTTGGAGCTACACATAGAGTATCATTATCCAGTGTGATTCCTATAGAGTTGTTAAGTAAGTTCTATACTGAACAGTATTACCAGTTTATGAACTACAGAGCAAATGTTGGAGAAATAAGGATGAACACAAATTCATATTAAAGTGGTTAGGAACTATAATTTAAATTTTTTTATCCTTATTTAACACACACACACATACACACACGCACATACACACACACTCACACACACGTGTGTCCCCCCCCCCCACACACACACACAGTAAGTGACTCTTACTGGTAAGTTCTATTGCATTTCTGGAAAATTTATCTGAGAGAGAGAGAAAGAAATGGATAAAAAAAGAGGGAGAGGGAGAGAGAGAGAGAGAGAGAGAGAGAGAGAAAGAGTGTGTGTATGTGTGTGTGTGTGTGTGTAGATAGGCATGACTAAGTCATTAAACATTCAGTTTGCAGCCATGAAAACCAAGGCTTGATCTCCTTGTGTGACACCTTGAGCACGTGCCTCAACCATTAACCACAGGGTTGACCCAAGTCATGAGAGTGGGTTTTTGGGAAAAACAAAGCCTGTGTAGACAGATACCTGTTGAATAGAATGTACTTGTAATTCAAAGGTCCACACCCTTGTCACGCTTGCCACATTGATTCTGCCTGAGAATTACACTAGAGGTACATGTGTCAGTAAACAGTCCAGTCACTTCAAACACCAATTCAGTTAGTCAGCCATACTCAAGTTACAGGAGAGATTTAACCATATATATATATATATATATATATATCAGTTGCAGTGCAACACAATGGGTTGGGGCTCTCTATCATGATAACACATGCTGAGGAAGGTTTGACTATTATGCCAGTCCAGAAACCACTCCTATGAGTCCAAATATTTGAATGTATGCTGAGAGATTGCTTTAGCCATTTTGCCTTTGGTTGGTTGATTTCTGTAGTTATTATAGTTATTATATTTTGGTGATTTAAGTAAGAGTTTTGGCTGTTATTTCCAGCAGGTAGACATAGTATGTCCTTTGATTAATTTTAATCCTTCAGTGTGTGTGTGTGTGTGTGTGTGTGTGTGTGTGTGTGTGTGTGTGTGTGTGTGTGTGTGTGTGCACGCGCGTGCGTGTGTGAACATATGATTACGTACATACCTGATATGCACATATATGTTTATACATGCAATGTGTGTGTAACTCTGTATATGTTGAAAAATCATGAAATAAACCAAAGAGTACATAAATTTGTTCTGTTTAAGAAAGTGTATAATTGGAACTATAAGCCTTAAAGAATAATTGGAGCTATAAGTCTTGAAGAATAATTGGAGCTATAAGTCTTGAAGAAATGTGTACTGATGGTTGATGAGAGGCAACTAGACTTTAACCATCATGTTCCTCTGTTTAAAACTGCATATTGTACTTTGAGACTATAATCCAAAAATTGTTTTGAAGCAAAATTAGAAATACTTTCTTACAAAAATAATGAATACTCTATAATTCTTCTCTCCTGTTCAGCCTTGTATTCTGTTTCAAAATTCTCTTCATGCACAATTTAATTAATCTACAACACCGAAGATTTATTTTGGATACTGATTGAGAAAACATGTGTGTTCTGACAGCTGACAAAACCTTGCTAGGTTGCAATTGAGATTCTTCTGTTGTTAGAGCTATATGTTCTTTCTTAATTTATTAGAAATACCTTCATATATGTGTGTGTGTGTATAGAATTTACATACATGAATGTATGTATATATGTATGTAATGTTGGTATATAGATATATAGATATATATATATGCATATACATTTATATATATATATATATATATATATATATATATATATATAT
>NC_068996.1:37517502-37524934 GCF_001194135.2 Octopus bimaculoides | reverse complement strand
ATCTTACTTGGCTTGCCGGGTCTTCTCACGTACAGCACATTTCCAAAGGTCTCGGTCAGTAGTCATCGCCTCGGTGAGGCCCAATGTACGAAGGTCTTGCCTCACCACCTCAGCCCAGGTCTTCCTGGGCCTACCTCTTCCACGGGTTCCCTCAACTGTTAGGGTGTGGCACTTTTTCACGCAGCTATCCTCCTCCATTCTCACCACATGTCCATACCAGCGCAATCGTCTCTCTTGCACGCCACAACTGATGCTTCTAATGTTCAGCTTTTCTCTCAAGATACTTACACTTTGACGGGTATTCACATTGACATTACACATCCAACACATAAACATATATACATAAACATATATACATAAACATATATACTTACATAAACATATATATACATACATTAACATATATATTTGTGTATATAATGTCTTTATATCTGTTAACGTGTGTCATGTATTCATACACAATGTTCATACAGATACATACAAATTATTTCAAATTAATTACTATTATTATTTTATGTTACAAATTAAAAAAAGAAGACCGTTACCTGTGAGACCCATAATGTTTTGACATAGTTGCATAGAATTAAAAAGAAGATCCTATTAAATTGCGTGATGCAAAAACGTGGTTTCTAAGGCCATATTAGCACATGTTTTGAGTATTTTGCATGTCATCAAGGTTATGTTAAAAAATAACATAAATTGTGCATTTCAAATTTTACAAGTGGTAAAGAAACTTTGCTACTAAATAATGTACATGTGTGTGTGTGTTGGTCAGGAGTTGCTGTTCTTTAAGTCAATACCATTTTAATGATCCTGTTTTTACATGTGGCAGTGTTGCTGTCCCTGTGAAATTTTTGTTCAGTAATCCAAGAAATGATATGGTAGCAATATACTGTATAAAGTGATGCGAATCATGATGCTATCCAAGTTCGTAATTCACAAGGGATCCTCATAAAGCATAGCAGATACAAATCATTGCTGCTGATATAGAAACATGTCACAAGATTATAAAAACCTACTTCTCAGCAAAGCAAGTGATTCAGTTCCTCTTAGACTCTGCAAGTTTATTTAAACTTAACTCTCCTTTATGTGAAGGTATTGTGACCTAGTGATTAGGGTGTTGCACTCACGATCACATGATCGTTCTTGATCAAAGCTGCTGACATTGTATTGGTAATGCCAAAAGTTTTGGCACTAAAGACAAAGGAATCAAAACCGTATTGAGTTTCAACCATCAAAAAAAGGTATAGTGGTTCTCATCACATCACATCACTCAGATACACACACACACACACACACACACACAAACACACACATACATATATATATATGCATAAATACACATATATGTATGTATAGTTGCATGCATTCCTCTGTGTGTGTGTGTGTGTGTGTGTGTGTGTCTATATTTAGAATTGAGGAGTTAAAGGGCAATAGTTCTTTGGAAACTTAGAGGAACATATTCAAATGTTCAGCCTCAATGCTAAATTCAATAGACAATGCTATATCCAAAATGTAAGAGAGATATACAGACAAAAGGTTGCTGAAGCTTCTTGAATCACTAACTCTTGCTTGAACTTAGCAAATCTTGAAACTATGGCTACAGACATGCTCTGATGTCCACTATACATCTAATGTAAAAATTAAAACCACTGAAATATGAAAAGGGGTATAGACTTTTTCTAACATGTAAGCTAGTTTTTAATGTTCCTTGTTTAAGAAGTAATAATTTTTAATTGATTTTCCAGTAAATCCTTGATACTAATTGTAAGATGTTCAAAATATGGCTAAATTGAATTTCAGAATTAAAGTCCTGGTAATTTATTATTCAAAATACTAGATAAATCATGGTTTTAGAATCTTCAATTTTTCTTGTGTCTATCAAAAATTAAGAAAATTATCAGAGTTTAAGGAAACTTTAATACTAAATGCAATTACTTTACTTACAGTTATCTCTTCAAAATACATATGTTTATAAGTATGCATGTATGTATATACGTATGTATACTGGCATATATGTATATATACATGATGTGTGTGTGTGTGTGTGTGTGTGTGTGTATATATATATATATATATATATATCATTAATACTAAACTTTACAATACTTGAATAAATTCAGGTAATTATTCATATATGATATTAGAATTTTCATAATATTTTACAAAAATGGTTTTTCCTCTGGGTATGTTACTTTACTCTCTATACAAGTTGTTTTGTATGAAACAAAAGAAATGCTTCTATTTTTTAACATGATTTATTTTCATTTTTAAAATAGAAATACACTATTCTAAGGATTGGTTAATATATATATATATATATATATATATATATATATATATATATATATATATATATATATATATATGTAATGACAATGTAAGCATATTTTGTTTATATTTCAAAGAAAAATTATATCATTTTAGATTTTAATGTTGCATAAAAATCTGTTCTTAGAGGAGTATTATTTTTACCTGAATTGATTTTTATTTATTTATTTTGAGGAAACTGTTCCTTTGATACATACCTGTCATTGACTATATTTTATTATTCTCCTATGGTTTTCTTTATCTTATAATCTTAAACCTTACATACCCACACATATACAAACACAATCACATCTACAACACAATCACAAATACACTACACATACAAACTCATTCACATGCACATAATATATATCACAAAATATATTATTTGTCATAAAATATCAATCCCTTAGTAAATTCACAATTTTAGTTTTATTTTGAGTTTTACAAAGTAAAAATATGAAAATGTACATTGTTTAAATGATCTGACAAAAAGGAATTAATTCTATGTTGAATGGTGGTGTTTTTAAATGAAATTATATTTATATTGTTGTAATTATTTTATTTCAATATCATTATTTATGTTGCAAAAATACATAAGTGTTCATTTTTGTCTTATTTACAGCAGCAACCTTTTTTGTTAATCAATTACCAGATCACTGTTTACAAATCAATATGATTCTAAACACCTCAGATATATTTGGTGATCACTGTTATTCAAATTAGAAAAAAGTAATTTAATACAAGTATTAGTTGATTGTTTTTACATGTTGTGAAAGTACTAAAATATATTTTCTGTTACTAACATTTAAATTAGTACAAATCACAAATGTAAAATATATTTGGTGTGACCTGTTTATTACAATAAAGAAAAAAAATGAAGATGAGCTACAAAGTAATTCAAGTAAAAACAAAAAAAAAATTGTTGAGTTGCACATTAAACTACTTTTGAATTATTTTTCATTATTTTCTTCATTTATTTATAGGTATTTATGTTCCATGTTTATAACATCAAACTGCAATGATATAACATCAAAAAGGAAAAAGACTACTTCTGCTTAACAATTTGAAATACTCATCATCATCATCATCATCATCTTCATCCTTTAACGTCCATTTTCCACAATGATATGGGTTGGACGGTTTGACCAGAGCTGGCAAGCTGAAGAGCTGCACTAGGTTCCAGTCTGATTCAGCCTAGTTTCTCTGGCTAGATACCCTTTCTAATGCCAATCACTTTACAGTGTGTGGTGGGTGCTTTTAATGTGGCACCAGCATGAGCACTTTTATGTGATGCTGGCTCAAGTGCTTTTTACATGGCATCAGCACAAGACTCTTGTAGGCCAATCCTCTTCATCAGAGGGAGTGGTCTTAACATTTCTGCTCTGAAGGATGGATCACCATAAAATAATATCAATAAACCAGAAAAATATCTCATAATCTACTCTCATACATTTTAAATTAACATCTTGGTTTGAGACTTAATAAAGTCTAGTCTTATGGAAAGTTTGAAAGACTTTTTGAGATTGTAAACACGAAACCATTATTTAACTCCATGTAAAAGTAAAAAAATACCAAAACTAATAGATTTGCTAAAGAGAAAAAACTGATTAAACTACAGAGAAGATTTGTAAAATTAGCTTAAGTAATTATAAAAATAATTTAAATAATTCCAGTCAATTTCTAATTCCAGATAATTTCTATATTTGTAGTTATAAGACAAAAATATGGTTGCTCTTACCATGAGATGCAATCAGCAACAGTATATCCAAACTTTGAGACACGAGCGCCAGCAGAACTCAATAATCATACTCAAACATGTGCTTCTGGCCAGAAAAGAACTACTCCCCTAAAATGATCCCTTCAACACATCTATTGTGCTTGATGCCCCAGCAAAGAAAGAGATTGTTTCGAACACCTTGCTTCTTGATGTGAAGTCACTTCATCTAGCTTCTGGTCCCAACTGTCTCTTTTCCCACTTTGCTTCCCTTCATTCTTCCACAATATCACAATATTTTTCTTGGTCTGGTACAATTTCAGCATTAACCCTTTAGCATTTAAACCAGCCATATCTGGTCCCAAATATTTTACCTGTATTGTGTTCAAACTAACAAGATGTGGCCTCTCACACCTACCCTACAATGTCATTCTACAACTAAACAATCACATCATTGAAATCTCTTAGATACAAGATAATACACGATTAGTTGAAAACAATATGAATAAATAAGCATTGCAATTGATAGAGATCTAAATGCTAAAGCGTTAAAAACGCTCAGTATCTATAAGTGTTTAGAGAAAAAAGATGGTTCATCTTTATCTCCAGAACATTAGAATCACAAATATTTGCAAATGGTTTTATTTGCTTCTGTTCTTATCAGCTTAATATCTGATATAGTCCATATTTGGGGCTCTAGATAATAAACTGATTTTTAGAACAAAGTAAAGACTTAGGGGTTTGCTCTACCTTTGCCATGACTTATCCTACTGTCTAACCCATACCAGCATGGAAAACAGATGCTAAATGATGATGATGATGTCTCAAAACTCTACCTTAATGCCTATTAGTTTAACCCTTTAGCATTTAAACTGACCATATCCTGCCCATATATTCTATGTGTTTTATATTAAAGTAAGCATTGTATCTGGCAAATATTCTACCTGTTTTATGTTCAAACTAACCAGAACTGGCCTCTCACGCTTACCCTACAATATCATTCTAAAAAACAAACAATCACATCATCAAAACCTTGAACGTATGAAATAATGTAGGATTAATTAAAAACAATGTGAATACTTAAACATTACATTTGACAATGTGTGGAGATACATGGCTCAGTGGTTAGAGCATGGGGCTCACTATCATGAGGTAGTAAGTTCAATTCTTGGATCCAGCTGTATGTTACGTTCTTGGGCAAGACACTTTATTTCACATTGCTCCAATTCATTCAGCTGCAGAAATGTATTGTGATATCACTGGTGCCAAGCTGTATCAGCCTTTGCCTTTCCCTTGGATAACACTGGTGGCATGGAGAGGAGAAGTTGGTATGCATGGGTGACTGCTGGTCTTCCATAAATGACCTTGCTCACACTTGTGCCTCGGAGGGGAACTTCTAGGTGCAATCCTATGGTCATCCATGACTGAAGGGGGTCTTTACCCTTTACCCTTTTACAATAGACAGAGTAATCTGAATGCTACAGAATTAATCTCAATTGTTATATTATCTTAAATACATAAATTACTTCAAAATGAAGGCAGATGAAAGTGCCTACTCTGCTTGAATAGTGATAATATGGCGGAAAATTGCTATTTCCTTCTTTTATTCATTTTTCTATTTGAATTCACTTTTAATGTTTCAACTATTTTTTTTTCAATTTCAGTTTTTAATGTCAATTTTTTAAAATTCAATCCACTCATTTTCACCATAGAATTACTTCAAATTACCACATAAAAACAAAGTAGAGAATAAAACGTTTGTGTTTGGAGGTCTGTGGCAAGATTTCAAGAACTCTTTCATGTTCTTTTATAACTGAAACAACAAAACAGGAGCAAGACCAGCAAAAAGAAATACTTTGTGTCTGTAGATGTTGATGAAAAAAAGTACTAGTCAAGTACCAGGGTTGGTATCATCAACTGTCCTTTCCCACTAAAACGCTGGCTTAGTACCAGAAACAGTTATTATCATGATGATGATGATGATGATTATTATTATTATTATTATTATTATTATTATTAAAGCAGCGAGCTGGCAGAATTGTTAGTGGTATTTCATCTGTTGCTACGTTCTGAGTTCAAATTCCGCTGAAGTCCACTTTGCCTTTCATCCTTTCAGGATCAATAAATTAAGTACCAGTTACGCACTGGGATCAATGTAATCAACTTAATCCGTTTGTCTCCTAGGTGTGTAACCCCTTGTGGGCAATAAAGAAATAAGAATCATTAGCACACTGGGCAAAATGCTTAGTGGCATTTTGTCCCTCTTTACATTCTGAGTTCATATTCCATCAAGGTCAGCTTTGCTTTTCATTCCTTCGGGATTGATAAATTAAGTACCAGTGGAACACTGGGGTTGATGTAATTGACTTGTCCCCTCCCCCAACAATTTCAGGCCTTGTGCCTATAGTAGAAAGGATTATTATTATTATTATTATTATTATTATTATTATTATTATTATTATTATTATCATCATCATCATCATCATTGCAACGCCTGACTGGCTCTCATGCTGGTGGCACATACAAAGCACCCACTACACTCTCTGAGTGGTTGGCATTAGGAAGAGCATCCAGCTGTAGAAACTCTGCCAGATCAAATTGGAGTCTGGTGTAGCCATCTGGTTCGCCAGTCCTCACTCAAATCATCCAACCCATGCTAGCATGGAAAGCGGATGTTGAATGATGATGATGATGATTATTATTATTATTATTATTATTATTATTATTATTATTATTATTAAGGTGGTAAGTTAGCAGAACCTTTGCATTCTGGGCAAAATGTGTTTAATGGTGTTTTGTCCATCATTATGTTCTGTCAGAGTTGACATCTTTTTAGGTAGGTTGATGTAATCAACAATCCCTCCACCAATACTGCTGGCTTTCTGCCAAAATTTGAAATAATAATAATTATTATTATCGTTAAGGCGGCAAGCTGGCAGAACTGTTTGTTTGCTGGATGAAATGCTTAGTGGTATTTCACCCTTCGCTATATTCTGAGTTCAAATTCCATTGAGGTTGACTCTACCTTTCATCTTTTCAGGATCAGTAAATTAAGTACCAGTGAAACACTGGGGTCACTGTAATTGACTAGTCCCCTACTCCAAAATTTCAGGCCTTGCCTTGTGCCTTTAGTAAAAAATTATTATTATTATTATTGTTCAGTAGTTTTATTTTTATAACATGCTTTCACTTCACTACTGAGCGCAGCTCTGTGTGCCTTGGGTATGTGCTGTGGTTTGCTGTGATGCTCTTATGGTTACTGTATTGAAAGTGTTTTGCGTAGGATGTGTGCAGTGCCCAGTAGTGCAATTTTCTGTATGTTATATATATTTGTAAGTCCTGGTGTTTTTGTTATGTATTTGTCTGAATATTATTATACCTAAGGCACCTACTATGATATGAATT
>NC_068996.1:37503349-37517288 GCF_001194135.2 Octopus bimaculoides | reverse complement strand
TAGAAAGCATTTTTTTCTTCATGATCTTTGACAACTATATCTGGTCTATTGGCCTTAATTTCTCTATCTGCGTGTATTGGCATATCCCAGAGTATGGTTGTTTTCTGTGACCTTTTTTGGCGTGTGTTTATACCATCTTTTTTCTGTTGTTATTCCATAGTGTTAGCATAGCTTCCAGTGTATATAGGTCCCAGCTCTGTCGTGTCTGTGAATATATTCCTTCTTAGCCAGGACTGGGCAGCCAGAGATAATATGATTTATTTTTTATTATTATTATTATTATTATTATTATTATTATTATTATTATTATCATCATCATCATATGTTTGAGTTTTGCTTTGTACAAGTTGGCTCCATGTCTCACCCAGAGACCTTAAGAGACAACAAGTTAGAAGTTCAAGTTGGTGTTATGCCTAGGGTGTCTTATATTTAGTTTTGCATATAGTATTGTTCTAGAGATTGTTTAAGAAAACATAAGAAAATTATGAGGTTGTTTTAAAATTTGAGATTACATAAACAGTATTTTACGTGAGATATGGGCAGTTCCCATGAGCACTATCTTTTGAATTTCTGCCATTTTGGGTTTTCCTGGTATCTTAGCTAGGTAGCAATCAGCCCCTTTTGCTATCATTCCTTGGGCACCTATGACAACAGATATTATTTTAGACTTCAGGTTCCACATTTTGCCAATTTCTATTTCAAGAGCTTTATACTTGCTCAGTTTTTGGCAGGTCTTGACAGATACATTTATTATTATCATTATTATTATTATTATTATTATTATTATTATTATTATTATTATTATTATTATTATTATTATTATCATCAGAAGTGACAAACAGACTGATTTACATGAGACAAGAGAACTTTACTGTAGGATACCCAAGCGAAATGACGAAAGAAACATGCGTTCAGCAATGAAAGCAGCAGTAAGGTACCTTTCACCTTTTATAATGAAAATGAGATAGTTACATAAAGGACAAGACAAACAGGTTTGTCAAAGAACAAATACCATGCTACCACTTGGTAGGAACGTGTATCCGTCCTTGAGTCCCTGTCCAAAACCATTTTACAGAACACGACTGAAGGAAGGCAAAAGAAGAAACAAACAGAAAAATCTTAGTCTGAATAACATAGTACCATGGCTCTTTTGTTTCTGACGGAGGACAGGGACAACAACAACAACAGCTGAATTCTTGAGTGGCACCCCAATAACTGGATATACCAATCACCACCACCACCACCACCATCATCATCAACATCATGTGGAGGAGGAGGAGGAGGACATGGCAGCAGTAACTATGTTGATAGTGATGATGGTGGTGGTAATGACAAGAGAAAACAGAGTGAGAAGATGTTATAGTACGGTACTTTTTCACTTTCTCACTATATCACTATATTTTTAATTCAAATGATGACCAAATAAATAAGTTTAAGAATATATGTTTTACTATTTTAAGATAATAAACATATACTGTTTGCATTTGTAGTTTGTCGTTGTATTTTCTTCCTTAAAAAAAAACCCAAAAAAACATCAAAACAACACTAATTCAAATTTTCAGAAAATGAAAGCATATAATACCAACACTTTCATTACAAACTCACACTACACTCACTTGAGCACATTGCACTGGGGCTGGTGGGAACTATAATCTATTAGTGGATGTTGTATTAATAATTAACATGCTAAGAATGAACAGGTATTATGTGAATCAAAGCTCTTCCAATTCCATTGCAGTAATGGTACCCTATTCGTATCCCTCATCATTGGTTGCATTCAGGCACCACTCAAAAGGATACCAAAACAGGTCCATTGCAGTTAGAATTATGACTATATAATAAGGTACTGTTAGAGTCATTTTCACTATGACAGATTACCATCTCTCCTTTCAAGAAGAATTGTAAAACAGAAAATAAAGTGCAGAATAATAAAGTTACTTGGTTATAGATATATATATATATGTTTTTTTATACTTATTTTCTCAGCATTTTTTTTTTTCATTCAAGATAAACAATAAGTAAACTATTTAAGAAAGAAAAAGATAATACAATGAAGATCCAAAATGGTTGACCCTTTAGCATTTAAACTGGCCAAATCTGGTCAAAATATTCTACCTGTTTTATGTTCATATTAACTAGATCCAATCTTTGCAACCTATCCTCCAATGTCATTCTAAGAATAAAACTATCACATCATCAAAATGTCAAATCTATGAGATAATGTATGACTAATTCAAAACATTTGATATAGTAATTTGAATGCTAGAGGTTTAAATCAAGAACAGAAGGATATAGTATTAAAATATATAGAAAGAGGACAAAAGAGAAAAAAGCACACTAGCAGAAATGAGATCATTATCATCATCATCTTCATTTAACATCCCTTTTTCCATGCTGGCATGGGTTAGATGGTTTGGCATGAACTGACAAGCCAGAGGACTGTACCAGGTTCCAGCTGCGGAAACTTTGACATAGTTTCTGCGACTGGATGCCTTTCCCTAATTCCAGCCACTTCCTAGAGTGTACTGGGTGCTTTTTTTTGTACAGTACTAACATTGATGAGGTCACCAAGTACTCTCAAGACAAAACCCTTCCTCCTTCAACTGAATGGGATATAGTATTGAAGGATTTGAAAGTATGATAGGTGGGGAAGGAGCAGGTGTTTTTGCTAAAGTTGAATACCTAGCTTTCTTATCAAGAAAGAAATTGAGGGAGATGTAAGGTCAAAGTACAAGGTGAATATAGAAAAGGGAATGAGGGTAGAGCAGAGGTTCTCAACCAGTGTCCATATGACCCTCGTGGGTCCATTTAAGATTTTGCTATTAAAATTTATCTGCAATAAATTGGTTATACTTTAACAATGCACAAAATATTTTAATTTATTTTATACAATTCCTAATAATATTTATTTATGAAAATACAGTAAGATTTTTTTTAATATATATTGTTATATCGCAATACTACACAGTGGCTGTGTGAGCTATGAAATCCTCATCGCCACTGTTATATCGCACATTCAGATGACCTCTACTCAACTACTCCGACGTCTAGACTTCTCCCTATATATCTACGTATTGGGCTAGCCTCCTTCATCGTCTGGAGGTGTCGACACAACATATATACAGTGGCCAACTATAGAGTTCCAGTAGAGAAAAATAGGAATTAAAGGGGTCCATAGGCAAAAACTGGTTGAGAACCACAGGGACAGAGGAGCAGAAAGGTAGGTGCATTAAGTGAATAGTGTGATAGATGATTAGAGATGGGGTGGGATTGAGATACGTTCTTTAATTATCAAAAAACTCCATAAATTTTGGATTAGCTATCATAAAAATAAGTTTAAGAACCAAATCAGCAGTCAACTTAATAAAGAATATCTGTAAGCATAATCTTAATAAAGAATATTTGTAAGCATTAGATAAGTTCAAACTATAAACTGTTTTTGCTAATTTTTCACTTTAATTCTTCTATTAAACAATGATTTTTTTTTTCTGTAAAAGATATAACATTGGAGAAGGAATGTGTAAAAGGTAAAGATTTGTCTAATAAATATATTATGTGCAGATACAAGATGACGTATTTTGAGAAAGTGGCAGGGATAGATATCTATAACATAGAAAACAACTTAGAATTTCTATGAGGCAACCAGCTGCAAAACCATATCTATTGTTGGAACAAGATACCAGCTAGATGGAAGGTGCCATAGTGTTGGAATGGTAGTATTGGTTCTAAGACACAGGTATAGGTAAGATTGGAAGAAAAAGACCAGCAAAAACCATTATCAAACAGCTCAACGAGAAGCTAGGCATTAGATATACATTGGACAAAGGGAGCTGAAAGTGAGTGATTGACTAATGTTCAGTAATGAGAGAATCATGCCGATCACCAAAGAGGTGTAACGGATGGCACTGCCCCCTCACTAATCAATGATGCACCCTCAGATTTACAGCGAAACATTTATTTCAAAACCCCACTTTAGCATTATTACAAAGTTGTGCCAACCCGAAATATTCTGAAGTGCCTCCAGGCACCAAAGTCTGGTGATGGGCCTGGAAAGGATCAGTAGTGTGAAATATCTCTGATTGCAAAGCTATTTGTGAAACAAAACGCTGGGGAAATGTGTATATGGAACGACAGTAACATCCTTGCCCTTAGTGACACCAACAAGATCATTCTGAGAAGTTGTTGAAATGGTAGAGAAAAAGCAACACTACTCCAGAAGGAAAACTTGCTGCTGAAAGTGATGGATGAGTGGTTGAGAGTGTGATAAATGCTTTAGCATTTAAACCAGTGATGGTTAGTCCACGTTACTCTGTAAAGGGTACAGGGCCAGTTTCCCTATTCCTCTGACTTATATATATTCCTCCCAGGATGGGATGCTGGTCTGTTGCAGGATTACTCATTTGTACCAATTGAGTGGACTGGAGCAATGTGAAATGAAGTGTTTTGCTCAAGAACACAATGCATCGGTTGATTCAGGAATCAAAACAACAATCTTACAATCTCAAGTCCAACACCTAACTGCTAAGCTATGCACCTCCACTAAACCAGAAATATTCAGCCAAAATATTCTACCTATTTTATATTCAAGTTGTCTGCATCTGGCCTCTCACATCTACCCTACAATATCATTCTAGAAAGAAACAATCATGTTATTGAAACCTTGAAGCTACAAGATAATGTTTAATTCAACACAATTTGAATGAATATGCATTACACTTGGCAGAGAAATCCGAATGTTAAAGGGTTGAGGATATGTAGACAGGGAAAACAGAAGCAACTGGAGCCATCATGTATAATTATTGCAGTGTTAAAAATACTTAGCAAAGTAGGCAGGGCCAGTACTAAGAAATGAAGGGCCCAATTAGAGAATAGTCAATGGGGCCCTCTACTCTGCAAAAGCTGAATGAGTGATGTTTCATGCTTTGTGTCATACTTCAGTCCCTGTCAAAAACTGTTGAGAGTTTGTGGCTCCACAATGATATATTAAAAATTCATCAAAGTGTTCTCCACTCAAGTATGTGTGCAGAGCCCTCTCTTGGTGTGGGGCCCAATTTCAACAAATCTGCCTAATTGGTTTAAAGCTGTCCCTGAAAGCAGAGATGGTATTAGTCGTGTGTATAAATAATCAGGAAGTGCAAGGAAGTGGCTTGCGAAATGCTGTCACAGCATACCCAGCGAAATGATGTCATGATGTCATCATTAACTGTCACAAAGACAGAGAGACAAGCTCAAGAAAGAAGCAACTGCAGAATTATCAAATTGATTGACTGAGTTGTGAAAGCAACAGAATGAGTACTGTCATATTGATTTTGAGTTTTGGCACAAGGCCAGCAGTTCTTGGGGCAGGATAAGTCGATTAAATCAACCCCAGTGTTCAACTGATACCTATTTTATTGACTCTAAAAGGATGAAAGAGCATAGTGGAATTTGAATTCAGATGCTCAGTGTTTTACCTGGCATTCCAACAATTTTGCTAACTCACTGCCTTAAAAAGTATTAGCACATTAGGAAGAGAATTAGCTCTTCCTAATGTTGGGGCACTGCTGCTGATCACTTCATAGTGTTTCAACTACAGATTTTCTGAGATAAGAGTAATCCACTATTTCAAGCATTCATTGAGCTGGAGGAAAAAAAAAATTCTGTTCTGTAGTCTGGTGGACAGTACATTTTGTAGAATGGTTGACATTAGGGAGTGCATCCAGCCGTAGAAACCAAGCAAAAACAGACTGAAGCTTGGTGCAACTCTCCAGCTTACCAGTTTCAGTCAAACTTTCTAACCCATGCGAGCATGGAAAACAGACATTAAATGATGATGATGATGATGATGATGATGATGATGATGATAATGATGAAAACAATACTATTGTGTTGTAATAATATAAGTTTTATTCATGTTATATATCTATATATAATTACATATATATTCAAGACAACCTTCACCTCATGTGATGCATCATAGTGAGTTAGTAACAAATTTACAATTAGCTATTATCAATATGATTGAACCTAAAACATTTTGGTCACTGCCACTGATAGCTGTCTTACTTTGCAGCTAGTTTTAATTCTGGTTTGGGATGCTGGTAAGCTTTATATTCAGCGATATGTTCTTGGGACTGAGATTAAACAACCACTTATTATAACAATTTCAAATTACATGCTATGCTCATCAAGTGAGCTCTCTATCATTGATCCTGTTCACTTTGGTTCTTAAACCATTGATGCAAAAATTAGTTTGTTAAGGAACTGCCTGCTTCGAGTAGGATACAAGAGAACATATTGGAATCACATTATCATAGTTTTGTAGACACTTCAGAATTGAATGTGTATAACAAGCATTAACAAGAGAATTAAGTCCATGTTGGCCAGTGTTGTACTGAGCCAACTTTTTGAAGCTTGGTTTGAATCAGACTTCCAGAAGAAATGAAAGAAACTGAAACAGGGTTATGAGTAGGGCAGTTAGTCTCACCCAGAAATGAGTTGATAGTTTCATAACCAATGAGCAGTCACTTTTTATCAAACATGTCTCTTTTAAGCTCCGTTCTTTGATGGAGTTCTGTGTTAAACACACCCAAGATTAAGTCTCTAACACAATTCTGAAAATGTTGTTATTGCAATGTACATGGACAAGGCAGCAAGCTGACAAAATAGTTAGCACACCGGGCAAAATGCTTAGTAGCATTTTGCCTATCATTACGTTTTGAGTTCAAATGCTACCGGAGTCAATAAAATCAGTATTAGTCAAGTACTATGGTTAATGTAATCAACTATCCACCTCCCGCGAAATTCCAGGCCTTGTACCTATGGTAGAAAGGATTATAATGTACATGTACATTCATATACTTCATCCATGTACATTGTGTACGTCCATGTTCATCCATGTACATGGTCAAAGGGATAATTTAGAAACCAGTATTTTGTAGAGCTACATAAGGGAAAATGTTGAGTATTTTATGAGCAGCCACGAAAGGAGATATGGATTCAGATATTTTCTGATTTTGATGGAAGTTAGGATGGCACAGATAGATATTTTATCATTTCTAGTTTGCAGAGATTTTTTTGTTTTTGCTATGGGCCAACAAATAACTCTTTATAGTGGTTTCTCAACTTGTTTGAAATAGCAGTCAAATTGCCTTATATCATATTGCCATCTTTAAAAAGGAAAATACACATGAAATAATGCAGTGTAAGTTAGGAAATATATCTTATGGAATGTCAACTTTTGCATTCCACAGAAGATTTAAGGTAAACATTAGTGACGATATTCTAGGGTATTCTTGAAGTAACTGAACAGTCTTTTTCAGATGCCTTTAGCTGAGAGACAATTGTCATAGGCAGGGCCTGTGTAGAATCTATAAATTCATCTTGTGGCCAAACGTTGCTTAACAGCTGTCCTCACATATAGGACAGATCAAACTGATAGCCAGATCAAATTGTGAAGTCTATTCTACCCATCCACCTACATTTGGCAGTTTTCCTGTGTCCGGTGGCATTGTGAAAAAAGGTTGTTGGATAAATATAAAGAAAAAATTGGCATTCTGTCAATCTAATCAAGGGAACAGCATTCTCATGAAATTAACATGCTAGTGACTCCACCGACATGAAATGTATACCCTTAACTTAGTTCTCAGGGAGATTCAGCATGATACAAAATGTAACAAGGCCCTTTGAAATATAGGTACTACTCGTTTTTACCAGCTAAGTGGACTAGAGCAACATGAAATAAAGTGTCTTGCCCAAGGAAATAACACACTACCAGGAATCAAACTAACAGCCTTATGATTGTAAACTGAGTTACATGCCTTCACTGTATGATAAATAGGAGGACTGGAGAATTGTATTTTCTCTCTCACCTATCCTCATCAACTTTTTCGAAAACCTCATGGAGGAGTAGCTTAAGTACATGGAGGAGAGAGAGGTGCTTTCCCTTGCTATTTTCTGAAAGATGGGCAAAATTTGGGCAAGAATATTTGGTTTTGGAATTCAAGGAAATACAGCTTTGTATGAGATTTCTATGGTTGGTCTAACTGGCTCATCCTCTTTTGGGAAGGAATTACTCAAGACTTGCAGAGAACATCCTTAAGATCAAATAAAACTAACAAGTACATTTAACAGGTTACTTAGATTAAAGTAGAAATTTGTAAAAACATTTGCTGTTTTCTGCAAGTTTTGCTTTATTTCTCACAAAGTAGATTACCTAAATCATTCTCTTAGATATGTTCCTTCACATTCCTAAGAATCAAAGCCAATACTATGAGCTTCGTAGGTAGGTCACATTCAGGGGTGCCACAAGAGTACAAATGAAGAATGGTCTGAAACAACTGGTAAAAGTCACCAACCTCCTCCAATTGGAAGGCCAAGCTGCCTCCATTACCCAAAATTTCTGCAAGATTGCAATATGAAACAACAAAAGATGTATCACACAATCTTCGAGTAACTGACACCTTAATTCCAGCATAGTCTTTTTTGGTCTCTACTAATATTGCAGAATGCTCCCGTTTTCAAATCCTCGACTGTGATGGTTTTAGTAGCAATACTTGCATGGAATATGCTTCCAATTTGCTGTTCATTTTACTTCATCAAAATTTTCTTTCTCTAGTCAATTACCACTACCAAGTGTTATAAGCATCTCCAGTCATGTCAGACTTACAAGACCCTGGGAATTTCATATCTATTAACTTCCAATACTGCTCTCCAATGATCATACAAATACCAAACTTTTCAATCTTTCTCTTCTCTAAAGGTATATCTTACATACTTTAGAAATATACTACTCTCTGACAGTGGCAAAGCTAATGGGGGTGCAAGGAAAGTGACTACTCCCACCGAGAGTAGTCACTTTTTTCAAAATTGGTGCCTTTTCCAAAAATTTTTCCAACTATTTAGTTAATTTGTGTGATAGAAGTTGAATCCCTTTTTTTTTTTTGTCAATTGTAGGAATTTTCTTAAGTCATTACTTTATTTGACCAACCACCTGTGTTTTTGGACTGTCTACTCAATCTTCTGTGATGTATTGGTAACCACTGACATCTAAAGAACCAAAGCATCTCAGAAATAAACAAAGCATTCATTACCAATGACCTCTCCCAAAATTTTAGTCCTGTTCCCTCTTCAGTGACTATCAACGGTGCATCTTATAAGGCTAGATCTATCAGAGACTTGCTGTATTATCACTAATCAGAAGTCTCAATCTTGAGAAGTTCATTGAAAGTAAAATCTTTATATTGAACATCAACAAATTCTTTGATTGTATCTGGTGTAAGAATATCTAGTTGAGTTCCATATCGTGTGGATTTATTTGTCTTTAGTTTTTTGTACTGGACACTAAACTCCACTTGCGAAGACCTGTTGAGGCAAGTGAAATCAAAATCGAGTTAAATTCGACAACTGGCACCCATGCCAACGTCATCTCCTTCATTGGACATGAAACTCAACTTGCAAAAACATATTGGGGCAAGCGAAAGCGAAATCGTGATGGCACCTGTGCCCAGCATTGCCTTTCTGGCACTTGTGCCCGCAGCATGTGTAAGGACTTCCGAGAGAGATCATTGCCAGTGCCCATGGACTGGCTCTTGTGCGGGTGGCACATAAAATACACCATTCTGAGCGTGGCCGTTGCCAGTACCGCCTGACTGGCCTTCATGCCGGTGACACGTAAAAGCAGCCACTACACTCTCTGAGTGGTTGGCGTTGGGAGGGACATCCAACTGTAGAAACTCTGCCAATTGGAAATATGCTGTGCGTGAGAAGACCCGGCAAGCCAAGTGAGACCTAAATCTAAGGCCTCAGCCAGTCCACTTATGCGTAACTTCATTCATTGGACACTAAACTACACTTGCGAAGACCTGTTGAGGCAAGTGAATCGAAATCAAGTTAAATTGGATACTAAACTCCACTTGCGAAGACCTGTTGAGGCAAGTGAAATCGAAATCAAGTTAAATTCGATGACTGGCACCCATGCCAACGTTGTCTCCTTCATTAGACACGAAACTCAGCTTGCGAAGACTTATTGGGGCAAGCGAAATCGTGATGGCACCTGTGCCCAGCGTCACCTTTCTGGCACTTGTGCCCGCGACATGTGTAAGGACTTTCGAGTGAGATCGTTGCCAGTGCCCCTGGACTGGCTCTTGTGTGGGTGGCACATAAAATACACCATTTTGAGCGTGGCCATTGCCAGTACCACCTGATTGGCCTTTGTGCTGGTGGCACGTAAAAGCACCCACTACACTCTCTGAGTGGTTGGCATTAGGAAGGGCATCCAGCTGTAGAAACTCTGCCAAATCAGATTGGAGCCTGGTGTAGCCATCTGGTTTCACCAGTACTCAGTCAAATCGTCCAACCCAGGCTAGCATGGAAAGCAGACGTTAAACGACGACGACGATGATGATGATGATGATGATGAAACTTCCCATTATATTTCAGATTTCATTATTATATCTCCCACTCCTTTCCTTCAGTATTTTAACATATTTCTCTTTGCAATCAATACCGCTTTTCGCTCCTTTCTAACTTCTCTAACCACTCAATATTTATTACATAGCTTGGCTATTAGTAGTAGCCTTTTTTTTAGTACTAGAAAATACTTCAGCTTTGATCAGTTACTGATTCTTTATAAAGCACAAATAAAATCCAAAAGGGAATACCTGTTCCGGATGCTTTATACATACAAACATGTTCGACAGCATGTAAAGGGAGATTATCCACTAATTATCAAAACTAACATATTTCACTCGCTGATTCAAAGACAATTTTCTCTCTTTTCCTATTCTGTTACTATGCAACAGCCACTGTTCCTCTCCTTAATTGCTTACCAGATTCTTTGAAGCCCCCTTGACACAATGATCTCTAACCAAATCTTTTCTTCACAAAAATCAAATATTTGTAATTTTTTTTCTCGAGGACATCAGTTAACAGATATTACTGATGAATATCAGCTGTATTGATTTCACAGGCCTTGAAGAACCTCTGTTACCTCTCTATCAAACCCAAAATTTCAAGACATTTTGAATTAGCTCTAAAGTCATCAGTTGAAAAATATGAATTATGCTCAATTCCATTAGATCTTTACCAGAATGTTTCCATAATTCAATTTATGCTTGTGTTTTATTCGGTTTTGGATTAGTATTTAATATGGTTTTGTGGCAGAAAGGTTGCTCTAATTTCAAAGGTTAATAAAAAATAAACAAGAAGATGCATGAAAAAACTCTGTATTTCTATGAAGTTCTCATTAAATGCTATTTTCTTTTTTTTTTTTTCTGTTTCAGTTAGTACGCACCGTGGCTGGAGTGGAAAGCATTATGCATTTGTTAGAAATACAAAATTTTTTCTTGTACCTTCATGTGTTTGTTTTTTATTAACATTTAAAATCGGGGCAACCTTTCTGCCGTACCCTGTATATGTATCATACATACGCATGTTATATATGTAATAAAATAAAATAAAATGAGGGAAAAAAATAGAGTCATTTAAGCTAAGAGTTTATAACAAAATATCTTCCCAATTGTACCTTGTGTTTTTCTTTAGTAAAACATATTCCCTTTCACTAAATTATTGTCAATTGTAACAATAATGTTGTACCTCTGACACTGTATAGTAAGCCTGTCAGATGTTGCAGGTAGAAAAACAGTAGAGTGTTATTTATTTCTGTTTTCTTTTTTTCTCATTGCACTGCAGAGTTATCAACTTTCTATAGTAATTATTCTTAATTTCTTAACAAATTAGACTTTTTAAACTCATTATAGATTTAAATAACTATTATTGTCATATAAATGATAATAATCAATAAAGTTTGTTCTTGTTTTTGTTTTTTTTTTCGAGTTATAAATGCAAACTCTGGGTGGCTGATTATATTTTTTGTATATCTTATGCTATGATTTGGCTGACATGGAACACCTTTTAAAACTTACCTGTTGTAAGTATCTCATTTCATGTTCTTTATTTGAATATTCTATTGATGTCATTCTTGCAGCATTGTTTGAAATGAAAGTAACACCTGAACATGTGTATAGAATGCATACAGTATGTATATAGTATCACAACATATGCTTAATTTACAGTATTTTTTCTTTTTTCTTGATTGTTGATTTTCAAGGTTTTTACATTTGTCTGGATAAAGTTTACTTTTGGTCAAGATCCCTTTGGCAGTCTGCAACAATTGGAAATGCTTGGACAGTCAGTGAACGGATTATAACCCTGGCTGAAAAGTCAAGATACAAAGGTGGTATCTTTAATCTTTTACTTGTTTCACTCATTAGACTGCAGCCTTGAATTTTTAGTCAAATGAGTTGACCCTATTCCTTTCACAATTTTTTAAAACCTGCTACTTATTCAATTGGTCTCTTTTGCTGAATCACTAAATTACAGGAATGTAGACATACCAAAACCATTGTTAAGTAGTGGTGGAGGTCAAACACGAACACAGTGACATATACATATATACTATGAGCTACTTTCAACTTCAGTCTACCAAATCCACTCATAAGGCTTTGATCATCTCAAGGCTATAGTAGAAGACACCTGCCCAAGGTGCCATCTAGTGGGACTGAACCCAGAACCATGAGGTTGGGAAGTAAGCTTCTTATCACACAGCTACCACAAATTCATTACTCTACATCCACATTGACATATACATCATAAGCTGAGCGTCATACAGCATGCTCCAACATGAAGCTTTTTATTGTATGAAGATGTTACAGTTTTCTACCATCCAGTGTGTTTTGGTATGCCACTAGATTCTGAAAATAGCCACAGTAGAAACTAGCAAAATTCATTTGGTCAGACAGCTATTATCAGTCCTCCACATTTATGGCCATTAAGATTTTTTTTTTTACTACTGACCAGCCAGTCTGTTTAAGAAATATGATAGTTTTGTTTCTTTGTTGTTTAACTCCTAATTCAGATCTGACTTAAAAGGTTAACTCCATTCTTCATTTAACTAAGGAATAGAGTCAAATGTTTTCTGGTAATGGTATTTAAAATGGCATAGACAGATTCCCTACCACCATGTCCTCTTTCTGCTCTATAGTAGCTCAATCTACCAGAAATAGCAACCAGCTCTTCTTTAAATTACATTGTCATCTTTAAAAAGGAAGAATACATGAGATAATGCAATACCATGTTGTGTCTGGGGAGAGTCATTTTCTTTTTGTGCCTTAGAATTTAACACACTCACCGGTAAAATTTCCACTTATTTCTTATTTTTATTTTCCTAAAATTTTCGTTGCGTCTTGCAACCTTTTCAATAGTCTTGACTCTGTCCACTATTTACACTGCGTTCCTTTTTGTTTGTGCACATGTGCCTATGCATGCATGTATGTATGCATGTGTGTGTATGTATATATGTGTGTGTATGCATATGTATGTATGTGTGTGTATCTGTATGTATGTATTCTGCATATTCATGTGCTTGCATGTTTTTTATATATGTGTGTGTGTGCATGTGTTTATATATGTATGCACCTCTGTCTCCTTGTGTGTGCATGACTGAGTGTATGTGTGTGTTTTGCAACTATGTACCGTGCTTGTATGTATGGATGTGCATCTCCATATATGTGGACACATGTCTCCATATGTGTCCTTGTGTGAAGTAAAGTGTGTGTGTATATATGGTCATGTGTTTCAGTGTCCATTTGTGTATGTGTGCTTGTCTGTTCATATAACCTATGTACCTATCCGTCTGTATGTTGATCTGTTTATTTTCATATCCATATGCTTGCATACATGTGCATATACTCATACATACATAAACCCACACACATACATACATACATCTATCTACATAACAGCCCACTAACTATTCTACTCTACCTGTGTTCGAAAGAATAGTTCATGTTCCATGTACTCGTACTTTATACTTTTTTGTTGTACATGTTTCATGATGTCCTGTGCCCACATATGCATATATATATATATATATATATATATATATTTATGTATATGTATA
>NC_068996.1:37502363-37502977 GCF_001194135.2 Octopus bimaculoides | reverse complement strand
AATAATGGATATGAGCGTCAAAACTCTCTTTTAAATTTAAAAGAGAGTTTTGACACTCATATCCATTATTATTGAAATTTATTCCTCTGTCAACATTTCTGTATAAGGCTATATTTGACTCAAATTTAAGTCAAACATATAGCCTTATACAGAAATGTTGACATAGGAATAAATTTCAATAATAATGGATATGAGCGTCAAAACTCTCTTTTAAATTTAAAACTTTAGATATATAACCAAGGAGAACGATCCTTAAGGAGTCTAATTTAGACCTTTTGCGGTGAAATCTCTTGCTATATTGGTGACGATTACATGTTTTTCTATGAACATATATATACACATATATATATAAACATATACATACATACATATATATGGTTGGGCAAAAGTCACCTGACAGTAAATCAAAACCATTTAATTCTCAAGATTTATTTATGTTTCACAAGTGAATGAATTTAATAAAAGCATCTCAATATGAAACATCATGAAAATTGTTCACATTGAAGTCCTTGTTGAGCGACACCATTTTCAAAAAAATGAATAAAGAAAATTGAATATTAACTATTTATGGAATTTTGACATACTGTCGGGCGACTTTTAGCCAACCCTATATA
>NC_068996.1:37495826-37502353 GCF_001194135.2 Octopus bimaculoides | reverse complement strand
TGTGTGTCCACTTGCGAATCGTTAAGGAAGGGACGTAATCAACATTAAGTTACTATTACTGTTGCGCTTAGTGCAGTAAGTGACATTTGTAAAGGGAGATAAGCAAGTAGTGTAGGAAAACATCAAAGTCATCCAACATGAAATCTTCCAAGCCAAATTCAATTTTTAGTTGAAATCAATTTTCTTCCTTTATGACATTAATATACTTATAAATGAATATAAAGCTTCGGGTTATCTTCTTTGTCATAAATTAAAACGTTAAAAACATAAACGAATATTGATTTCCATTCAAATGTAACAGAGAATAACAAGAAAGCTCACGTTACCATCTTTTTCTTTAAAGCCATTTCTCATTTCTACAAGTAAACAATGAAACTGGTAAACATATCAGCAGATGTTTGCTTGCCTCTAGTTTTACCACATGTGAAAATGCCAGAGATTTTAGTGTCAGTGACATTGTTGAGTAAATCAATGGACTTTTATCTCTCAGGAGTAATAAAAATAAGAACCAATTATTAAAAATAGAGTTGATTTGAGATAACAAGGGAGTCTCAGAAATAGCAGTTAGATTTCTCTGAAATTACATACTCTGATCTTAAGAAGGAAAGCTACACAGAACAATATATAAAGAGACAGGATAATTACATAACTAGGATACCTCTGCAGATAGATTGGTTTGATCAAAGGTGACCTGGAACTTGATAGCTATTGTTGCTTCAAGCCAACTATGGAGAATCTCATTTGGATGTTTGATTTGCTAGAATAGTAACCTAATCTCCCTCAAATCATATCCTGTTGACTTAGAAAAGAACATATAAGATAATGTGGTTCTGGGAAAAAAAAAACCTTGTAGATTGGAAACATCTTAGTTCATAATCTGAAATAGGATTAGACAATAGCAACTAGAGATATATTCCATAGCAAACAAGTGGAAGTTTTCATCAATGAAAATCAATAAAAAAATTTTAACTGAAGTACAAGGCCAGCCAGTTAATTAAAGCCAATCACAGTTCTCCAATTGACATTTTCTTTTTATTGATCCTGGAAAGATGAAAAGGTGAAGTCAATGTGAGAACACAAACTAAATGCCACAGATTTTGTAAAATGGTTCATCATTGTACTACTTTCGTAATAATGATTCCTAACATTGTAACAAGGTATGTCTTAGAAAAAGAGGTACAGAACATTGAATTGATTCCAAGTATATAGCTGGCACTCATTGAATTGATCCCCAATGGATCAACTGAATTGTCCCTAAAGGGATAAAAGTGTAAAACTGACTCCCGACAGCATTTAATATTGATTCTTATCATTTTGGTAAACAAAACTGAAGGATAATAATACTGAACACAAATCAAGTACTGACCATACTAACTCCAAAAGCAAAGTTGACATCAGTAGGGCTTCAACATTGACCCAAAGATATATAACAGGCTACTGTAAGGTTGAATCAAACTAAACAGGACTTTGAATTCAAGATCCAGGGACGTAATTTCTAACTGCAGTATATTCAGTTGTAGATACCATGCCAAAGCAGACATCATAGTTTGAAGTAGTCATTTGATTCGTCGAATCCTCTTGTATTGTCAAACCCATACTAGCATGGAAGATGTATGACAAATGATGATGATGATGATACATGTTCAGCAATGCATCATTTCCACAGCACTTTAAACTATTATCCAAGCTAACTTCACATTTGTGTGTGAAAATAATATGGCTAGCATCAATGGTTATCTTTCATAGGAGGTTTGAAACTAAGGGAGAGTGGAAAAAGGGAATACAAACAGGAGTAGTGAAATGGTGGTGTTTTGAACATTTATGACTCTTTAACATTTAAACCAGCAATATCTGGCCCAAATATTTTGCTTGTTCTATGTTCAAACTGGCTGGCTCTGGCCTCTCACACTTATCCTACAATGTTGTTATAAAAAATTAACAATCATGTCATTGAAACATCAAAGCTTTGAGATTATTCATGATTAATTCAGAACATTGTGAATAAATAAGCCTTACATTTTATAGAATAATCTGAATGTTAAAAGGATAAATAAAGCAGAAATATTGTTTTATAAAAGCGTAACAATTATAATAGTATGAAATAGATTATAGGTGCAGCCGTGGCTGTGTGGTAAGAAGTGTACTTCCGAACCACATGGTTCCGGGTTCAGTCCCACCGTGTGGCACTTTGGGCTAGTGTCTTCTACTACAGCCTTGAGTGGATTTGGTAGATGGAAACTGAAAGAAGCCCATCATATATATATATGTATGTATATATCTATGTGTGTGTGTTTTTGTATCTGTGTTTGTCCCCCACCACTGCATGACCAACAGGTGTTGGTGTGCTTATGCCCCCATAACTTAGAGATTCAGCAAAAGAGACCGATAGAATAAGTACTAATCTTAAAAAATAAACTCCGGGGGTTGATCTGTTTCACAAAAACCCTTTAAGGTAGTGCCCTAGCATGGCCACAGTCAAATGACTAAAACAAGCAAAAGATAAAAGGTAAGAGATGTTTAACATATATACTGTATATGTAATTGTATATTCCACTAACTCACATATCAATGTTGTGTGTTTCACCAACATACTAAAAATTTGAGTGAAAAGTGTACAAATTTGATTATAGTGAAACATAGAGGCAAGCATAGCTGTGATTAATAAGTTCGCTTCACAACCACATGGCTTTCAGTTCAGCTCTACTGCATGGCACTTGGGTAAGCAACTCATATTATAGCTCCAGGTCAGTTAATGTTTTATGGGTGAATTTGGTAGGCAAAAACTGTAGGAAGCCTGTTGTATATGTGCACCTGTGCGCACTTGTCTACATCCTACGGTTTCATTTGAGCGAAACAGTGATATGGTTACCGTGTTTGTTGATATTGTGATTAGTCACTCTATAGTTTTGAAGACTTGTGGAAATAAGCCATTCCTTACTTGAGAAACAAATGCAAGGATTTGTGACAGGAATAGCATCAGGGAATAAAATCTTGCTTCAAATACTTCTTCATTACACCAATGCTAACATGGAAAAATGGACTTTAATGGATGAAGAAAGTTAAGTCAGTGGCACACTGTGTTTATTGGAAGATATCCTAATTAACTATAAGGCAAATCAGAACAGCAGATCTTGTGGCAGTAAGGGCACTGAAAGTGAGCCCGGGCAACACTGCAGGTGGTTTATGATGTCTCCTTTTCTCTTCATGCAGCTTCCTGCATTCGGTTTCAAAGTACTCTACTCCAGTGTCACACACAGCCAAACCTCCATACTTTTCAATTAACAGCCAGGGCCACCATCAGATTGGGAGAGACACCACATAATATGTATGTGTGTGTGTATATATATATATATATATTAATATATTAATAATAAAGAGTATGGAGACTTACACATCCACAAAATTTATTTTATAGTTATATACAGCATATTCAGGAAGTGATTAACCACTAATAGTTGTCACAGACATTAGGTATTGATCGGTGTGGTTAGCCATTAACTGGAGCTTAACTGAGAGCTAATACAGTATCCACCTGAATAACATATCTCTCCAAACTCACTTATATATATATAATAATAATAATCGATTTAGGATACAGAAGATGGATTTGGTATTAGTCTTTATTTTGTATGATGGTTGTTTCGACCCATCCTGCAACTGTCCCTTATGGGTGGGATGCTGTGCATCATATTGTGTTGCATCAAATTTGCAATCTGGGTCATATCAGGTACATTCATACATGAAGTGTCTCACTAATAGAGTTCAGGTGGTCATGTTATTTACCCACATAAATTAGTGAAATATACCACAACTGCAGATGACACCAGGTAGCCCAAATCATGCCAGTACTTTACTCAACACATCAACATACTAACCCTAACCCATTAATCCAAAATGCTACATATATATGTAACCTATATAGTAGATTTATAAACAGGGAGTGATTTAGCTATTTCACTATAGGCTGAAAAAACTATGTTTATCGGTGTTAATTGATTTTCCAATCTTATTGGATTCTCATCAGAGGCATCTACATCTGTTTAACCAGTTACGGAGAAACAAACAGCCAATCTGTTTATATACTCAACAATTTCAATAGCTACAGAGAACTAAGCATGCCATAATGCTAACATTTCATTTAATATGAGGACTGTCAATAGGGATCTGTGTGTGCATGCATATATATATTATGTATATACAATTGCAGACTGGATGAAGATGTCAGCAGGAGGATGCCCAGGCGTTGTGACCTGGATGCAATCTGGCCCTCTTAGAGTGTAAGAAGTTAAGGGAAGGAACACTTGCCTGAGTGGTAATTCTTCTCTGAAGACCTTTGGTTATTCAGCTCTCTTGAGAGTTTCTTCCCACTTGGTAGAATTTGAATTAAGGCTGTCAAAAAAATGACTGTGGTATTCTACCTAGCATTCTAATGCTTCTACCAATTCATCTTACAAAAATATTACACAGGGCAGCAGTGGGATATGAACTTATGCTTCCAGAAGACTGATGAAGAAAAAAATGAATGTGAACTGTTGAGACAATTTTTCGATTTTTTCCACTTCAGTGAGATACTTCACTGATGTACATTAAATGTGAAAAGTATAGAAGTAGTTTACACATCATTACAGTTGTGCCACTGATATATGAAGGGTTAAGTATTCAAAACACTACTGAGCCAAACTTTATATGTTCACTAACTGCTAGAAACAGCAGGCAGATCTCCTTTGAATTGAACTCTATTGTTAGATGGTCACAAGTGTAATGTTTTTGATTATAGATCTGCATCTGCAAGTTATATCTGACTTAGTGAGACAGACAGACAGAGAGAAAGAGAGAGACTTATACACACTCGTATGGAATTCAGAGTAAATGGTAAAAAAATAAATAAAGAAGGGATTTAGGAAGAGTTATTTCAGAGATGATGAAATTGGTCATTAGCAGGTGTCATTAGTGATAGGAATAAATGCCAAAAGAAAACTTTCTAACTGTTATAGTTGAACAAAAGTTACCAGGGTTGAAGGAGAGAACAGGAGTGGGGTTTCTTAATGATTAAATATGGAAACAATATTTGGACATTATCAGAGCTGAAGCAAATTAGGGAGCTGGCTAGTATGGTGCCATTCTTCCTCTCCAGTTAATAAAACACACACCAGTTATACACTGGTGTTCACTTGCTCTGTGGTGCATCTTCCCTTGATCTCCCAAATGATTTCTTGTTTAAGACACTTATAACCTGTTGTGATCATGAAGTCTTCAGTTATATATTTTGAGTGAGCCTAAACCAGGAAAAGTTAAATTATGTCATACCTGCTGTCATCCATGGTGTACCAATCCATATGAGTTTGGTGCCTTTGTCGCAGATGGAAGAATATGAAATGCCATCTCCTAGCTGGTTACCTCTAAAATCTATAGCCAAATCATCATCATCTAATGTCTGTATTCTATGCTGGCATGGGTTGGATAGTTTGACAGGAGCTGTCCAGGTAGAAGACTACCTCAGGTTACTGTGTCTGTTTTGGCAGGTTTTTTACAGCTGGTTGCCCTTGCTAACACCAATCATCCTACAGACTGGACTGAGTGTTCTATGCAGCACCAGCGCAAGCAAAGTCAGTTTTGGCATGGTCTTTACAGCTGGATGACCTTCCAAATGCCAACCACTTCACAATATATTTCAACGCCTAAATCTGACTATGGACCATGATCAGAGTCTCTCCCCGGCCTTACAGCTACAACAAAAAACCCTGTTTCTTCTATATTGGCAATTGCTTCTCTTATTGGTCCTGTAATTACTGCCCCTTGAGATACCTCAATAATTCTCTCTCTCTCCTTCCAACAGCCACATTTGAAGGAACTATTCCTGTGCTTTGATGGTAAACTGAATTCATCATCTGGACCTGAAATGTTTCCAGTGGGGGTTACTCTGTTGCAAGCTTTCAGGTTGGGTATCTGATTTGAGTGTATCTATCTTAGAAGTACTGAAAGTGCTATAGTCTTCCTCTTCTTATCAGTGTGCATGTGTATGCGGTGGTGAAACTATTATTGCACCAAGAACTCCTATGTTGTTAATCATTTGAACTGCTAGAAACAGCTTCCTCCTTTCCTTTAAAACACACTATCATCTTTAAAAATAAATGGGTCAATTGATTGTCTGAATTAAGAATAAAATAGCCATATCTAGAACTTTATGGCTCCTGGCTGACCAAATTACTTAGTCATCATGCATTCCATTATCCTTTTATTTGTATAAGTCGAAAAGTTTTAGTCAAACGAATGAATTATTCTTTTAATTGTTTCAGTCATTTGAATGCGGCTATGCTGGAGCACCAAGTTTAGTCGATCAAATCGATTCCAAGACTTATTCTTTGTAAGCCTAGCACTTATTATATCGGTCTCTTTTTGCTGAACTGCTAAGCCACGGGGATGTAAACACACCAGCGTCGGTTGTCAAGCGATGTTGGAGGGACAAGCACAGACACACAAACATACATATATATATATATATATATATATATATATATATATATATA
>NC_068996.1:37485913-37495816 GCF_001194135.2 Octopus bimaculoides | reverse complement strand
ATATATATATATATATATATATATATATATACACATATATACGACGGGCTTCTTTCAGTTTCCGTCTACCAAATCTACTCACAAGGCTTTGGTTGGCCTGAGACTATAGTAGAAGACACTTGCCCAAGGTGCCACGCAGTGGGACTGAACCCGGAACCACGTGGTTGGTGAGCAGGCAACTTACCACACAGCCACTCCTGCACCTCCCAGTTTATTATTTATGATTTTCTTTCAGCCTGGTACTTTACTCTTACAGTCTTTTATGCTGAACCAGTAAGTTATAGGGGCATAATCAAATCAATACCGGTTGTCAAACAGTGGAGGGGAACAAACACAAAGATACACACACACAACATGCTTCTTTCAGTTTCTGTCTACCAAATCCACACACAAGGCCTTCAATGGTTGAGGTATTTAGTAGAAGGTGCCATGCAGGGGCACTGAATCTGGCTTGGAAGCAAACTTCTTATCACACAACCACACTTATGCCTACTGAATACTTTATTTATTTGTTTGTTTTTGAAACTACAATATTGAATCCAACATTTCTTGTAAATTTTACCATCAATTTCTCACTGGCATGGATTGGATGAGTCATTGTCCCAAGTTAAATTATTATTCAGGTTGGCTACCTCTCTTGAGGTCCGATTTTTGGCTTGTTTCTACAACCAGAGGCACTTTAGAGTGTAGCAAATGTATTCTGTTATGGTCCCAGTATCAGCAAATAGGAGTAAAAATGAGGAAAGATCTAAGTGGGTAACAAAGGAAAATGTAATAGAAAGCCACAGAGTGACAAAGTGATTTAGGAGAGAGTGTGTCTGCACATGTAAGTCACCTATATGGTTGTTGGTATGGAAATTCAAAACAGAGTTCTGAGAGAGGAAGATGGAAGTCAACTATGAATGGTAGAGGAGGGAGTAGCATAGGGGCAATCAATAATTATCAAGACATTGACAGTGAGAAAAAATTTACCAAAATGTTTTTTTGAAGTATCCATATGAAATGTTTTAAGACTAGTATCACAGGAGAACTGCTTGCAGCCAGTTAATTTAATAATTCGATGTTTGGAAATAGCAATACTCTATCAGCATATATTACAATTTAATGAACCTAAAGATGATTACAGAATATTAGGTTCCATGTGGAAAAGAATAACAGCTGGTATCTAACCATTAGCATATGATCTTGGGTTCAGTCCCACTATATGACATCCTGGGAAAGTGTTGTCAAATATAGCTTTGGCCAATCTGACAAAAGTCTTGTGATTGGATTTGGTAAATGGAAACTGAAAGAAGCCTATCACATGTATATATATATTATATGAGTGTGTCCTCCACCAATGCTTGTCAACTGGAGTTGGTGTGTTTACATTCCTGTAACTTAGCAGTTCAGCAAAGAGATTGATAGAATAAGTATTGGGCTTAAAAAAAAGTATAAGTACTAGGGTGGTTTCAATTGACTAAAAATTCTCAAAGGTAGTGCTCCAGCATGACTGAAACAAGTAAAAAAATAAAAGATAGTATCCGTGGCCAACACAATACTCATTGACTCAGACCATCTGCAAGACTATGTGATGAACATGAGATTGAACTGAATAAAGTCCAGAGAAAACATATTTCTGATTTCTTAAACTCCTGAGTCAATAAGGTTACCAACAGCACAATATCTTGAATATTGAGTGCTTACGAACATAGAGATTTAGTATAACTTTTTCTTCTTTTTTTCCTTACAACCCTTCCATTCTCCCTCATGTACCTACCTCTACACAATATGTCGCTGTTAAATTCCTTCATGACATTTCCTCTTAATATCCCCTTTCCCTCTACCAGTACCCACTCGTTATATCTCCCCACCTCTAACTCCAATACTCCTACTGCAATCTCTTGAACTCACCCTCTCCAATCCCTGGTCCACTTCACTGCATACACCTCTGCCTCCACCTGAGCTGGCCATGTTTCTCTTCTAATGCAAGATACTGTTTCTGTCCCTCAATACTACACTCCTCAATTGAGAGGGTATTTTTCTGCAAATTACTGGATGACTCACTGATGCTTGTGCCATGGTAAAACCACTCAGTACACTGTAAAATTGTTGGCATTAGGAAGGACATCCAACCATAGAAACCATGCCAAAACAGATGGATAAAAATTAAATTTTATATCATGTACGCATTCTTGAAACTAATTAACTATAATGAACACATAGTCAAATATTAAAATATCTCTACAAATTTAAAAGTATAAAAGTTTTGTAATGCAGATATTTTTGAAAAACTATGAGTAAAAGTGGCACTGCTTTCCACCTGGTGCAGTATTCTGATTTTCCAGTTCCTGTCAAACCATTCTACCTATCTCAGCATGGAAAATGGAGATTTAATGATGATGAAGATGCACATCCCTTTACTGAAATTAATTTGTAAAAGATTAAAATCTTTTTTCAAGGACAGCTGAATCAACCTAGACTTATATATTGATTTCAGAATAAAACTGAACTCATAACAAAGCTAGACCAATTGTAGCACTATCATTTCTGCCACTTCATTATTATTAAATTGGTATTTTCTCAAATTTCGCTGAAGTCAACTTTCAAGGTAAATAAAGTAAGTACCAGTTAAACTCTGGGGTTCAAAGTAATGAACTTAGCCCTTTCCCTGGAATTGCTGGCCTTGTGCCAAAATTTGACATCATTAAGTTGGTGTTTGGAACATAAATTGACATGAAATTTTGACAGGTTATAATTTAGATCACTTTAACCCTTTTGTTACCATTCTTCTGTTGAAATACACTGGCCTTGTTTCAATTGATTTTAAAAATAATTTTGCAATTATCAAGCTCATGTTTGGAACACAGATTAACATGAAATTTTGATGGAAGGTTTTAACTTAGATTGCTTTGCTTTAAAACATGAAGTTTCTACCATAGAGGCAAAGTGATCTTGGGTAGGATGCGATATTAAGAGTTTAAGTAAACAACTTTCTAAGATATGAGATGTTTCTTTCCTTTTTCTTCAATTTCAATTGACAAGGTTTTGAGAAGGATCGAATGCTAAGTTGATCTCCAACAATATTTGAACTTAAAACAAGGCAGTACCAAACTAGCTGCAATAAAACTTTTCTAATAATGTTCTATTGTTGAGTGGTGGGTATTAGAAAAGGCATCCAGCTGTAAAAATCCTGCCAAAACAGTTACAGAAGTCTGGTGCTGGACTGCCTGGCCAGCTCTTGTCAAACCATCCCACCCATGCCAGTATGGAAGGTAGACATTAAACGATGATAATGATGATGTGTCAGCCAATTTGTTTTCAAAATATCCTACTTGATGGCTAAAAATTAGCGCAATAGTCTCTCTTGCATCAGTTGTGGTGTGCAAGAGAGTGGTGAGAATGGATGAGGATAGCTGCGTGAAAAAGTGCCACACCCTAACAGTTGAGGGAACCCGTGGAAGAGGTAGGCCCAGGAAGACCTGGGCTGAGGTGGTGAGGCAAGACCTTCGTACATTGGGCCTCACCGAGGCGATGACTACTGACCGAGACCTTTGGAAATGTGCTGTGCGTGAGAAGACCCGGCAAGCCAAGTAAGATCGTTGCCAGTGCCCCTGGACTGGCTTGTGCAGGTGGCACATAAAAGACACCATTACGAGCGTGGCCGTTTTCGTGCGGGTGACACGTAAAAGCACCCACTACACTCTCTGAGTGGTTGGCGTTAGGAAGGACATCCAGCTGTAGAAACTCTGCCAAATTAGACTGGAGCCTGGTGTTACCATCTGGTTTCACCAGTCCTCAGTCAAATCGTCCAGCCCATGCTAGCATGGAAAGCGGACGTTAAACGATGATGATGATGTCATCTTTTACTGCTTACTTGTTTCAGTCATGCTGGAGCACTGTTTGTTAAGCAAACAAATTGACCCCAGGACTTATTCTTTGTAAGCCTAGAATTTATTCTATCAGTCACTTTTGCTGAACCACTAAGTTATGGGGACGTAAACACTCAAACATCGGTTGCCAAGCGATAGTGGAGGGTGGGGGAACAAACACAGACACACTAACACATATTTGTATATATGACATGCTTCTTTTAGTCTCCATCTACCAAATCCACTCACAAGGCTTTGGTCGGCCTGAGGCTATAGTAGAAGACACTTGCCCAAGGTGCCACGCAGTAGGACTGAACCCGGAACCATGTGGTGGGTGAGCAAGCTGCTTACCACACAGCCACTCCTGCGGCTATAATAATCAAATTTTTTAAAATATATCTGCAATTCAAAAGTGCAAAAACAGACTTGTAATGCAGAAATTTTTGAAAACTAGGAGTAATAGTAGTGTTGCTTTCCACCTTCCAATCTCTGTTGCCATTGCCACCAGACTAGTGAGACTGATGCAACTACAATTCAGATCAAAGTTTGTAGGTAAAAAGAGAAAAAAAAAAAAAAAAAAAAAAGAAAATACAAGTATATTTCAGATAATAATTCTGAAAAGGAGAGACTAGCAGGGAAAAGTTTAGAGTAAGATCAAGATGATTCAGCTAGGAATACAAGAGAATGGTTGGATGGGCCGAGGACAAAAGATGGCAGACAGCAAATTTAAACAAGCAAAAACCATAACAGTCACAGTAAAATAGAGAGAAGAAACATCAGTGTTATACTATAAATGTTCCCTAAATTTTTATCCACAATAGGTTGTGTAAGGATATATAGAAATGATAGTGTACTGGACAAAATAAATGCTTTTAAGGTATATAACTCTGTACCCCTTTCATTCTGAGTTCAAACATTGCTAGAGTCAACTTTTATTTCATAACTCCACTTGCGAAGACCTGTTGAGGCAAGTGAAATCGAAATCAAGTTAAATTCGACGACTGGCACCCATGCCAACATCGTTTCCTACATCAGACATGAAACTCAGCTTGCGAAGACTTATTGGGGCAAGCGAAAGTGAAATTGTGATGGCACTTGTGCCCGCGGCATGTGTAAGGATTTTCGAGCTAGGTTGTTGCCAGTACCCCTGGACTGGCTCTTGTGCGGGTGGCACATAAAAAACACCATTTTGAGCGTGGCCGTTGCCAGTACTGCCTGACTGGCCTTCGTGCTTGTGGCACGTAAAAGCACCCTCTACACTCTCTGAGTGGTTGGCGTTAGGAAGGGCATCCAGCTGTAGAAACTCTGCCAAATCAGATTGGAGCCTGGTGTAGCCATCTGGTTTCACCAGTCCTCAGTCAAATCGTCCAACCCATGCTAGCATGGAAAGCGGACGTTAAACGACGATGATGAGGATGATGAAACATATACAGGAATATATAACCTTTGTGAGGCAGAATTGACCGAGTCATTAGTGTTGGATAAATTATCTTGTAGTTGTTCTATACACAGAATTCAAAATTCTGCTGAAGTTGATTTGCCTTTTATCTTTTTAAGAAGGATGGATGCATGGGTGTGTGATGTGGATAAAACAATGTACCAGTCCAGAAGAGTAGATGGGCAGAATTGTTAGAGCAACAGGTGCGATGCCTTGCAGAATCAGTTCTAGCTTTCTGCCATCATCATTTAATACCTGCGTTCCACGCTGGTATGGCTAAGATAGTTTGAGACGACCCAGTGGGTCTGAGGATTATATCATGCTCCAGTGTATGCTTTGGTACAATTTCTACAGCTGGATGAATCTTCTTAACACCAACCACTTTACAGCATCACACTGGGTTTTTTTCACACCATCAATACAAGTGGGATCACCATGCAGCTTGAAAGACTATGAACTGAGTTGGGAGGGGGGAGGACTTCATGCTCTGAGTTCCAGATATCCTGTCTTCTCACCAAAGACAATCTCACTTCCACCAGGAGCTGGGGCCAACAGATACTATCAGAAATTTGAAGAACCTTTGGAAACAGATTCCTTGGTCCAATCGAAAGATTGACTGACACTACATCATTCTCCCTCAAAATCTGAGCTAGAGCCAATGTATGACGATATATCATCGTTAATGTCCACTTTTCCATGCTTGGAATTTGTTGAGACAGATTTTCTACAGTTGGATGTCCTTCCAGTTGCCAACCCTCTCCTGTTTCCATGTGAAGTAATATTTACTCAATGGTCAGACGTGTTTTCATGGAAGATTCGAAACAAAGACCAACTATCACTTGATGGGTTTCTTTTGGTTTCTGTCAATCAAACCCACTCACAAGATTTGCTCAGTTGCAAGCAATAGTAGAAGAAACTTGAACAAGGTGCTACACAATGAGACTAGACCCAAAACCATGTGGCCAGGAAGCAAATTTCTTACCACACAGCCATGCCTATGCATCTCAGTGTGTGTGTGTGTGTGTGTGTGTGTGTGTATACACAAGGTTGGCCAAAAGTCGCCCAGCAGTAAATAAAAATTCCATAAATACTCTCTGTAATTCTGTATTGTCTCGAATGGAAAAATGCGTCGCTCAAGAAGGACTTCAGTTTGAACAATTTTCATGATGTTTCATATTTAGATGCTTTTATTAAATTCATTCAGTTGTTAAACATAAATAAATCTTGGAATTAAATGGTTTTGATTTACTGTCAGGTGACTTTTGGCCAACTCTGTATATATACTCTGCAGAGTGGTTGGTGTTAGGAAGGGCATCCAGCCATAAAAACCCTGCCAAAAGAGATAGTAGCTTGAGAGTAGTCTTCTGTCTGGCCAGGTCCTGTCAAACCGTCCAACCCATGCCAGCATGAAGGTGTATTTTAAATGATAATACACACACATGTATATATTATCCCTTACAGTGAAAATATTAAATTTCCTATAAAACACCAGTTAACTTCATAAAAAATTTAAAACACTGTCATAATTTTTTTTTGACAGGTCACCTAATTGCAGGTGAAATAAATATCAGCTTCCATGCCTTTCTAAGATATTCTATGCAAGTGAACTGCTTCATTAAGAATTTTACTGTGTGTTCTTTGCCACAGTCAAATATGAAAATATTGGATATCTGTTTTGGATGATAGTCAGACCTGAGAGCAAGGACATAGTGAAATTCACAGACTAACAACACATTACTATGATAACTGGCACATATTTTATTAACACCAGAAAATCGAAAGATAAGCAGACATCCTGACAGGATGTTAATAACTAATGACATTCACTGAAGTGTATTTATTATTTGTCATAGGTTAAACTGGTAAGTGTTCAATTAAACTGACAATAAAAATTCAACACAATATATTATTTATATCAGTTTAAAACAGTAAAATCAAACTGTAGTGGAATTTGTAAACTTCCAAGGTATCATCTTTGGTACTCTCCATTATAATGACTAGCAATAATAATGCTAGGTCACCAAATTAGACACTACATCATTTAAAGCTAATTGATGATGTAAATCTAATCTCCACCGATTGTTCATTTTTGGCTCATAAATTCCAAAGCTGTCTGTAACAGATTGTTAAACGCTGTTGTTAATGAAATTAATTAGTAACAGTTCTATATTCAGAAGTTTAAAAAATAAGACACCCAACATAAAACAAAATACTTGCCATCCCACATCTACAAAAACTTTGTGTTAGAAAAACCGCTTAAGTTTTTGAATGATGGTAAAAAGTATAAAACAAAAGGTTGTGGGGAAAGGAGGAATGTCATTTATACATTGTAATATATTTACAAAGGAAATCAGTTTGAGAAATAGACATGATGCTTTTTTTTTTGGTTAAGAGGTATGCGGACCTTATGATCATCATCTGCTTTCTATCATGGAATTTGACAAGATATAGACTACCATATCTTGCTATGTCATGATATTTGTGAAATCCACTCTAAAACTTGTATACTAAGTCTAATTCTAGAGATAGCATCTTCCATCAATAAAAAAAAAAAAAAAAATTCCTTTAATAAATTTTCCACCCAGAGTGCAACATCTGTTCACATTAAATGCCCAGTACATAACCAATATTTCTAGTGCTGTGTTTTGTATCGGTTATATAGTGCAGACATGGTCGTGTGATTAAGTTCATGCTGCAACCATGTGGTCCTGTACTTGATCTTACTGGAGGCCAGCTAGGACAAGGGCTTTCTACTGAAATTTAGCAGAGTGAAATTTAGCAGAAGGAAACTGAAGAAGCCCTTTCTAAACATATGTATGCATGTATAGTTTTGTTGATGTATAACTAGCAAAATTGAAAAAGTGTTCTGGGATAGAAATTCTATTGCAATAAATACTTGTTCAACTTGAGATAAAAATACTACCTGATCCCTCTCACCATTACAAATATGGAGAATAGGTGATTGGTCATCAGAAAACTAAAACCATTAACAACTGTTGTTTCACCAATAGTCATGTAAAATAAACACTAAATTCTCTACAGAATACCAATAACATGCTGCTGCATAGCATCATACTTTTGCTAGAAAACTGCTATCAACAGAGATAAAAGTTCTCTAAACTTCCTACTGCCATCTTACAGACATAACATTACTAACTGCAAAGCCACTTTGATGTAGCACATATTGTTAACCACGCCAATATGGTATATCCAGGTGCAGGTGTACCAAATGTCTGGCTACTACTTATCAGTTTACACATCTGTTAGTATTTCTGCACCCATTATTTCCACTGTTCCTACTAAGTGGAGTAAAACCACTTTACTGAAGTTGTTAGGGTTTTCTAATTACGACTGCTGTTACTTAAATCCTTTAGCATTCAGATTATCCGGTCCAAATGTAGTGCTTATTTTGCACTGTTTTGAATTAATAACATTATTAGCTTGTAGCTTTGAGATATTGATGATAACTTTATTTTAACAACATTGCAGAGTAGATGTGGGAGGCCACATTTGGTCAGTCTAAACATAAAAAAGGTAGATAGACTATTTGGGCCAGATATGATTGGTTTATATGCTAAAGGGTTAAATTTTGGCCAGGCTTCTCTACAAGCCCTATCATAAGAAAAAAATGAATAAAAAAACCTCCTCAGTGGTTCCAAACATCTCATTTCAACAGTTCTAATACAGAACCCCTCTTCTTTTTTTTTTGAAGATGACGATAATGAAGTAAGATATTTATAAAATAGAAACAAATACATTGCTAAAAACAATTTGTCTTTGCTCAAACTGCATTCCGTTTTTTTTTTTTTAATAGTATGATAAGAGAAACGGTGAAAAGAAACTCAGCACATGACAAAACCATCTTAATATCCATTTATTGCAATGTAGTAACAAGCTAACATTCAGTGGGTGTTTGTTTGTTTCCGTTTTAAAGTAGATAAAAAGCTTTTAACTATTTCTTGCAAGAAGAATTCCTTAATGATAAAGCAAAAAGCAAGCATTATTTCATAGAACTGCAATGTTAGTGATAAAAGGAGCAACCAATGATGGAGTTGTCAGTTGTAGTTTATTCATAACAGATTCCACTTACACTGATAATGATTGAGTGTGATAGTTGAGTTACTATCACATGTAGCTTTATATTTACATATCAGCTGCGATTCAAGCAACCAACAACTCACAAAATGTAGATAATATAAATAAGAAACAACATTGAATATTAAAAAAAAAGTTTTCAAATTACTGTCCATAGACACTCTCATCGCTATAGGCAATATATAGGAAAAAATCTTCTTCATGGTGTTCCTGTGAAAATTAAAACAGAAGCAAATGTTAAAAAGAAAAGGAAAAAAAAAACATTAATAGTCAAAACCTTAAATTAAATCGCAAAATGTATACATTCATAACGCAATGTCTTATTTCACGAAATATTCCAAATTGGCTTAAAAAGAATTCAAATTTTTCCTTAAAAAATTATAACCATTTAGAAAACATCGAAATGTGTTTAACTTATCACTCCCACATTTCAGGCACTAAAACGTTTACAGATATAATTATAAAAAGAAAATTATTTGAGGAATTTATTAAGAGAAAAAAAACAAAAAAAAAAAAAAA
>NC_068996.1:37479531-37485903 GCF_001194135.2 Octopus bimaculoides | reverse complement strand
AAAAAAAAAAAAAAAAAAAAAAAGGAAATCAGCTTACTTGGTACAAAGAACCCATCGTAGCACTGGTTGGAGGAATTACGTTATTGACAAAGAAAAAAAGAGCATCTTCAGGTCGCAAATGGATCCTCTTGCGAATCAAGAAGTAGAACTGGCCAACAGTAAGATCTGTAGGAACCAGATACTTCTTCTTGTCAAGGTCTCCCACTCTGGCCTTCGGTGCTTTTTCAACAATCACCTGAATAATAAATAAATAAATGTATGTTGTAATATTGGGGATATAGTTTAAATGGATTCCAGTAGATGACTTAAATATTTTAACGATGTCGGATGAGAGGCAATATCAACTATATCAAGCATAATTTGAACTCGCGACGTAGAAGGATTAAACCAAAAATATGAACATCAAGACTTTTCTACCACTCCACTTACCTTCAATGTTACACTATGAAATTAGATAATTGCTAGAGAAGTCGAAAATATTTACATAAAATTTTTTATCATTAGCAATATCACTAAGATGTATATTTTGATTAGGTTGCGCTAAATTCCTGATTCCTGGAAATAATCAGTTAATTCTTCCAGATGAAAAAATATATTTTTCCTTTCCATCTGACAAAACCAAAATATGTGCAAGGTTGTCAGTCATCAGCTTTAATGACATGAAAACAAACTTGATAAGAAATTTAACAATCGTTTGCCGAAAATAAATTATCTAGGAAGCAGATATTGTTTGGTATGTATGTCAGAGGTTCTTATCATTCATTCACACACAGAGAGGCATGGCTGTGTTGATAAGATACTTGCTTCCTAATCATGTGGTTTCAGGTTCAGACCCACTACATGGCACCTTAGGTAAGCGTCGTCTATAGCCCAGAGTTAAAGCCTAGAGTAGATTTGGCACACGAAATTGAACCAAGCCCGTCATATATATAAATATATATATATATATATATATATACGTGGGGGGGTTGCCAGTAAACCCCTCTCCCACTATAGCTTGATAAGTGCTGGTTTGTTTACATCCTTGTAATTCAGCAATTCGACAAAAGGGACTGACAGAATAAATGCCAGGCTTAAATAGTAAGTACTGGGGTCGATTTGTTCGACTAAATTCTACGCGACAGTGCCCAAGCATGACCGCACTCTAACGAATGAAACAAGATATATACAAATATAATTCAACAATTATTAAATGGAGTAGCAACAGACTGATGCCATGAGATTTTATAATGAATAAATTAATCTTATAAAAACTGGCAGCAGTAAATGAGCCACGTAAATTGATGTATAATAATAATAATAATAAAACCTATGAGGTGACACACTTCCAAAAATGCAATCAATAAAATAGCACGGTTTAGTTTCACTGATAGAATAAAAACATCTAGAATTATGTATTTTTATAAAACTAGAATGACAGAAGAATCATGAAAGAGGAGGAGGCGAGAAGTGTGAGGTAAAAGAGAGTGAGGAGGGAGAGAGTGAATGAGAGAGAGGGGGAGTATTTCGTCATATCTTAGAATAAACAGATTCATAAATCTTGGCTACTCGGGTCGAATGAACGAAGTAAATAATTCAAATTCGGTCATAAACTAGGAATTGGATGAGAATAATAATAAAATAAATAAATAAATCTAAAGACAAATTTACTGAAGGGAATTATTCCAACAAGTAATTTAGAATTAACGTTGTTATTGTTAACAAAACAAAAGCCACTTCCTTATGTCGTAATTCTAGGATGTGTTTATTATTTAAAAGAAAACTGGCCATAAAATAAAATGGTCAGAGACTGAGCAGTACCAAACCCACCTTGGCTAAAATAAAAAAAAAACACTATAGGTTAAAAAAAAAGAAAAAACGCTATATTAATCATAATTGCGAGGAACAAAGAAGTCCATCGCTTTTTTTTCCTTTCTCTAATTTTCTTACGTGGTTACATATTGAGGTAAAACACCACAACTCAATTATATTTTAAATTAAATTAATTTACACTTGTTCTACAAATAAAAGAAACATTAATGTATATAATTTCCTTTTTTAACAAAATGAAAAAAAAGGGGGGGGGGAACCTGTCATGTAATTTATTTGCTCAACAAGGAAGACCGTGATTAATATTTTTAAAAAATAGGGTATGGTTATATAAAATCAATGATAAACATATTTATTAACACTGACGAGTTCAAATGGTGATAGTTATAGAGACCAGAAATTTACTTAGGTGTGTGCGTAGTTAAGTACAGTTGCAATAGACAGATTGTCAATATGAGAGAAAGAAAGAGACAGACGGATGAGAGAGAGGGTGGGAGAGATTTAAAAGAAAAAGAAAAAAACACTCATATACAAGAAAACTAGCAATCTAAGTAATATAATGCAGACATTTTAATCTACTTAGAAATCAAATCTGTTTCTGGGGAAAATCAAAGCAGTTTCAAATAGATGTTAATTACAATTTCAGACGAAAACACTTTAACCTTGGCCTTATTTATTATTATTATTTTCTACATTCTGTTTAAAGGACACGAGTGATAGATAATATAATAAACAAGTTTGCCTGCTGATAGAAATTATTACGCAGCATCTCTTCCCCAAATTAATGCCATTTTATAATTTTTTTTGTACATAAAATATCTCTAAGTATGTGAGAGTTTACAGACACATCATAAAATTTCTAATAGCGCGCGCAATGATAGCGTCTAGTGGTATCCTTTGGAAAAAATGAAATCAATTTCACCATTTTTAATACCAACCACTTGAGAGAATCATCTATATCGAATGAAAGAATATAAACTATGTTAGAAGATATAATGCACAAAAGCTAAAAACTCGGAGTAATGACAGAATGAACTAACATATTCATGTATATGTGTGTGTGTACACACACATGTGTGTATACACACAGACATAAATATATATGTATGTATGTATGTATATGTATATCACGCATTAGATTGATGTCTAAACAGTAGTAGGAATTGATTGATAGACAATTTGAATAACTGGAAGCATAAAGCTCCTCCAAAATTATTTCATTTGTCAAAAGATTCTTAATCAGGAAAAGTAAAATAAATGAAAGACGATTTAAAACAACAGATATGTTTGTTGTGAGTGTGTATTTTCACACACACACACACAAAGCTGCCGATTCACTCAGTCATCACTCAGAGGTTTTTCAATTCATACGATCTTCCAGGCAACAATAAAAATTATCCAAAGGATTATCAGATCCCTGTAACACACAGGTAGAGACGACACCTTTTTGGTTTAACTACCTGAACTGACTCCCCCATATCGGATTTAAAATATATTAGCTTATTATGGAAACAAAAAAGCAATGTAATGTCATTTTCCACGACGAGTATCATATCATTTATTCAATGAAATGAATCATCAGCTCGTTGTAAACTGAGTATTCCGTACACACCTCGCACCAATCCTGGCTCAACCGATTGACTACCACCAAGTTTTCACCAACTTAGTTTCATATACGAGGTCTTGGGTCGACCTGAGGGTAAATTAAAAATAAAATAAAATGACATTTCCCCAAGATGCTACAGTGAGACCGAACCAGGAATCCCGTGATAGCAAAGTGAATATCTTTAAGTACTCGGCTTTGTCGCATAAGCATAGGTAGATATAGGTAGACAAGTAGCTGAGTATTCCGGAGACAGAATTTACACAAGATGTAAAATCAGAGCTGGACATTTGAATGAAGAGCTTACAGTCCATTCTCGACTCTCTGCCACCATTTTTTCTGTTTTCGTTCTACCCATTTCCCCAATCAAAGCTGGAGTCGACTGAAAGCTTTGATTAAATAAATTGCCAAACTAAATATGCAGGTATGTGATTATATACCTATACATATAACTATATGTATAAATATACATACATGCATTTACACACATACGCATACTTCTAATTTAATTATGTCATAGATAAGTGATTTATATATATATATATATATATATATATATATACACACACACAAAAAAAAATTGTATTATTAATTAAACGTTACAGCCAAATGATACACACACACATACATATGTGTGTGTGTGTGTATCCATTGAAACTGGACAAACTAACCCAAATCTTAGCTTTACTGTCGTTGTGTTAATAATATTTCAATTAGTGGACATTTTAAAATGAAAAATGCTTTTTTAAAAAATATTTTTAACACAAAAAAAAAATGTAGAAATCCTGCCTGAGTGTATTTTCCCACAAAACCAGCCATTACAATAGCATGAGAGGAAGAAGATATATTTATATATATTAAAGTTAATTTATAAATAAATTAGAAGGCCGTTTTGTCTTCCTTCCATCTTGGTTATTATATAAATGCTTTAAAATATTTAAGAGTCATTGACGATACCAGGAAGCCTGCCTCTAGGCGATCACTCCAGTTGTTAAAAATAATAGCCAAGTCACACTCATAATACAATGACTTTATAAAAAAGAGACAGGAAGGACAAATCAAATAATATAACACGTTAAGTAATTAACTAATTACGTCAAATAATGTAATTAGGCATTATACACGTAAGGAAAAAAACCTAATAATACAAGATATCCACGGTTTAAATGAATGTCTGATTACAAAGTTCTTCGTATACAGTTAGCATCGAAGGAGGGGGGAGACGACTAACAACAACGTTTAAAGCACAATAAAGGAGGAAAAAAAATAACAACAACTTTAAACAAATTAAATATTCATTTCTACTTACAGGAACCCGATCGGGATATTTTTTCCTAATTTTTTCTCCCTCCGCTCGCCGTTTCTCGAACGGATGCTCTTCTTTATATTGCCACTTCATTTAAGACATTCACTAGAAAACACGACAGACTATCAACAAGATGGCTATCCAATAATGAAGCTTCTTCGCTCTATTCGCTCCTGTTATCAAGAGGCTGTAAACATTGTATTCATACGCCAAAACAAAGAACGCCTGCACTCTGTCCCCTTCACCGCCTCTACCGCCCCTTGCTTTTCTTTTTCTGCATCAACAACAATATAAAAAGAATATGATATATAATAATAAATACATAATATATAGTAACATTAACAAAATACAATAATAATCATAATAGTAATAATAATAATAATAATAATAATACACTACATGGTAAAAACAAAATTTAATACAATAATTACAATAAATATAATAATATAATATATATAATAGTATATATCGATAGCAATAAAATATGATAATAAAATAATATATGATAATAACAACAAAATCAAATAATGATATAATGTATGTTAATAATTATGAGCAATATAGTCTCGGTAAAGCACTGTATTATGAATGTTGATATTATTGTTTTTGTAGTTCTTGTCGATTTGTTTTAGGGTTTATGCTTGTTTCTTTTAATTTCAATGTTAGACCATATTCATCTAGTTTAATTATTAATATCTACTTTCGTGTTTTTATTTACATTTTACGCGCACACACACTCACACATACACACACGCATACATATAATTATACATACATTACGCGCGCGCGCACACAGACACACTCACACATACACACACACATATATATAAATATATATGTATATATCAGCAGTTTAATTATATAATGCAAATAGCTCACACATTTTATATATTTAATATATTCGCACGCATATGTGTGTTTATTTATTTCATAAATATTTACATACGTATGAACATACATATGTGGATAGATAGATAGATAGATAGATAGATGGGAGGGTGTTTTATTTCAATGAGTTCAAGCAAGATAAATGCAACATAGTAAGAGAGAGGGAGGCAGACAGAAAGACAGACTTACAAAGAGAGAGAGAGAGAGAGTTAAGGTAAAGAGAGAACAAGGGAGGGAATGAGAACGAGGGAGAGGACGAGAAGAAATAGTACGTCATTGAATGTTTCTAACAACAACTGAAAAACTAAAGTAGTCCCAAAGTCATATGACAATGAGTGTCATGAATATTTATATCTTGTAATTATAATTACACCATACAGACTGGCTGACCAGATTAGTTGCTGTTCAGCCCGAGGTCAATTGTAATTGAGCAATCCAGATACGTATGATCACAGACATTCCAGCAGTGACCATCCCATCTTTATTGTTCTTACGGTGGACTTTGTCCATTATCTATATTGTTTTTTTTCCGTTTTGTTTTTATAAATATTGTTTGTTGTGTGATTTAATAAATTTTGATTGTTATTTTTACTAGGTCGACTTAGGAAGTAAACGTTGGCTCATCCCCAGATTAGTAATAGCATACATACAAAGATTATGTGTTTCAATGACTGTGTTTACGTACACATACGGACTGCCACACATATATACATTTATTTAGATATATCAATATACGCTATATAATAAGTGTGTGTGTGTAAACATA
>NC_068996.1:37478084-37478994 GCF_001194135.2 Octopus bimaculoides | reverse complement strand
GTCATAAATGACAGAGAAATGCTTTGATGAAATTTTATTTAACAATAAGAAAATTCTAATATCACGACAAATTGTTTCATAACTTAAAAGCATTTAAATAATTTATATTATTATATTTGATAATAATTTAAATTATTTACATGCTTTTAAGTTATGAAACAATTTGCCGTGATATTAGAATTTTCCTATTATTAAATAAAATTTCATCAAACTCTTTCTCTGTCATTTATGACTTTATCTATCTATCTATCTATCTATCTATCACCAATCTCTCACCAACTATCCCCCTCAGTTGTGAGAGAACTATGTGGTGTGATAAGTTACAAAGTGACCCCACAATTGCTGGTGCCATGAAAATGCAGCTAGTTAACATTCTGCAAAGTAGTTGATAAATCAAGTAGTTCTATATACGGGCATATGGCATAGTGGTTAAGAGCGTGGGCTACTAACCCCAAGATTCCAAGTTCAATTCCAGGCAGTGACCTGAATAATAATAATAATAATAATAATAATAATAATAATAATAATAATAATAATAATAATAATAACATCGAAAGATACCTTAGGAATGAGAACCCAGGTTCGAAATTTCCCCAAGACACCTGAAGAAGGCTGAAACGTTGTGTTAACAACAAACAAGATGAGGACAAATATCCGTCAATTGTAAATAATGTAAAATCAAGTAGTGAGATTGAAAGAACTGTTTTGGTCTTGCCAAGGGCATAATAGTCTTTCTGGTGCTGGTGCAATAAAAAATGAAGCCAGCTCACTTTGTGGAAAGGATGGTGTTGAGAAGGATACTCAGCAGTAGAAACCATACTGAAACTGAGATATCTGAGTAAGATGTGTTCCTACAACCGTTTCAAGAGAGCTGAAACTCCAGTAAGAATTGGCTTGGAACCTGATGAAC
>NC_068996.1:37477640-37478074 GCF_001194135.2 Octopus bimaculoides | reverse complement strand
ATGTTATTGATGCGTGTTGCTAAACGTGTGCCTACTCACACACATACATACGTATGCTTTACATTATATACCCATGTAGATCTATCTATATATCATCATCGTTTTAGCGTCCGCTTTTGCATACTCGCATGGCCCAGATGAGATTTGTTAGGGTAAATTTTCTAGGGTCAGATGCCCTTCCTGTTGACAACTCTCACCTGTTTCCGAGTAAGGTAATATTTCCGAGAGCCAGACAAATATTCATAGAAGACTTGAAACGAAGGACACTACTTGCGTGATGGTGAGATTTGCATACAACTATCATGCGATGTCAAGGAGAGAGTAACAGACACGTTCTTGCACCTACGTCTAGACACACACACACATACATATACAAACATATATAATTACACGTATATATATATATATATATATATATATATATATATATATAT
>NC_068996.1:37475832-37476481 GCF_001194135.2 Octopus bimaculoides | reverse complement strand
TGGAAAGGATGGTGTTGAGAAGGATACTCAGCAGTAGAAACCATACTGAAACTGAGATATCTGAGTAAGATGTGTTCCTACAACCGTTTCAAGAGAGCTGAAACTCCAGTAAGAATTGGCTTGGAACCTGATGAACTGTCCATCTCATAACCAGCCTGGAAAGCAAATGTAAAATAATGAAGATGGTATATAAGATGGAACAGTACTGACCCCCTACTAAACCCTTATCCCCATCATATTTAACTCTCTGCCCTTCTTTCTCATATTAATATTTAATACTACACTTTCCCTTTCCTTTTCCTCTCTCTTCTCTATCATTACCACCATCTACCTATCCCCATCCCACCCCACCCCACCCAACACTGTTTCATCTGTTACTATCTCTACTACCATCCTTCTTGCAAGAATAAATGTTCTTTCCATCATATTTTACCTGCTGCTTTTTCAGGCATGAATGCTTTTTGGCCTTGAAAGTCACAAGGCAATCCTGGTGCCATGGTAAATGCATCCAGCACAATCTATATCTATATAGCAGTTGATGAATTGATTATATAAACTTTCCAATGGCAAGAAAGCCTCTGTAGTACTGGTGTTATGAAAAACATTAAACCCAGTACTGTAAAGTAATTGATGTTAGAACAGGCATCTA
>NC_068996.1:37475593-37475732 GCF_001194135.2 Octopus bimaculoides | reverse complement strand
TCCCATGTCTTCCTGGGTCTACCTCTTCCACAGGTTCCTTCCACAGTTAGTGAGTGGCACTTCCTCATACAGCTGTCCTCATCCATACATAACACATGACCATACCAGCATAGTCATCTCTCTTGCACATTTGATGCTT
>NC_068996.1:37470464-37475583 GCF_001194135.2 Octopus bimaculoides | reverse complement strand
AATGTTTCTACAGCTGGATGCCCTTCCTAACACCAACCACTCCAAGAGTGGTTTTTATGTGCCACTGGCACGGGAACCAGTCAAGCAGGCCTGGCATCGATCACGTTCAGATGATGCTTTTTATGTGCCACCGACACAAGAGCCAGTCACGGTGTACTGGCATTGGCCATGATTGGTTGGTGCTTTTTGCATGCCACCAACATGGGTTCCAGTCAGGGAGCACTGGTCACAGCTACGATATTAGTTTTGCTTGACTCAACAGGTCTTCTCAAGCATATCATATCACCCAATGCATCAGGAGTGTTCTTAACAGGGCCGGACATGCATAGCTGCAATCTCACTTTAGTTGTCAGTCTTCTCAATCCCAGCATATCTCCAAAGGTCCCGGTCTCCTGTCATTGCCTTTGTGAGGCCCAATGTTCGAAGGTCATGCTTCACCACCTCATCCCATGTCTTCCTGGGTCTACCTCTTCCACAGGTTCCTTCCACAGTTAGTGAGTGGCACTTCCTCATACAGCTGTCCTCATCCATACATAACACATGACCATACCAGCATAGTCATCTCTCTTGCACATTTGATGCTTCTTATGCTCAACTTTTCTCTCAGGGTACTTACACTCTGTCATGTATGCACACTGACATTACACATCCAGCGGATCATACTAGTTTCATTCAATAGGACATTGTAATTACCAAAACCTTTCTTAGTGAAGAATGCACTTCAAAGTTAGGTGGTCTTAGGAAATAGGAAAAGAAGATGGCGGCTAAAAGAACATGCAGTTGGTTATAGGTTTAAAGAAATCCTAATGGATGCATATAACTATCAGGCGAAAGAATTAGATATTTATAATGACAATTGGGAGTTCCTACAAGACAACCTGCTGTGGGCTACTGTTTGGACATCTGACTAGTGCAGGTTCCAGCCATGGGTCCGGGAACAGGGGGAGCAGTGGGTGCCAGCACACCACCTAAAATTGTTTGGGGATGCATTGCACCTCCTACTTATTTTTCTTAGGTTTAGAAAACTGTGTAAAATGTAATCGGAAAAAGTATCTTGAAGTTAGGTTTCGTCTAAAAGAAGAAACAAAAATAAATTAAAAAAACAATAAAAGTTGTTGGCAAAAAATTGAAATCTTGTACTTGGGTTTGCACCCCAGAAGTAAAGTTTGTTCCCAAGCCATTGATTCCAGCCAAACAAAGGGTGACATGGTAGTTGAATGACATACTTGATAGAGTTACTAAAAGTAAGAGACAAACTTGGAAAATCTGGAAGGAATCTAAGTATTATGTATACTTAACTGGGAATGAAGAGAAACGGAAGAGATTCACAAATATTAGGTATCACAAAGATCATAAGTAGGAGGTGTTCGAGATTGTGAGACAGTGTATGCAAGAGAACCAAGCTGTCATTGGGCAGAAGTGTATCTGAAATAACGAACACTTATTATTGCTGTAGATCAGTGCTCTGCAACCGGTATGCCTTGGCACAATGGTGTGTCATGAGACAATGCTAGGTGTGCCACAGTGTAACCTGGTGTGTCACAGAATTTTGAAAAAATATAAGTGTACCACAAATGAAAAAAGGTTGCAGAGCACTGCTGTAGATCACAAAAAATGTGGTATAAAAGTGCTATAATGAGAGGTTGATGGATGATGAAAATGTGTGGGGCAAACAGATGCTACTTTGTATTGTTCAAACAGAGGAACTAGCAATTCAAATAGACAGCAGTACAATAATTGATAGAGTAGTTAAGGAGACAAAGATAAGGAAAATTACTGACTCATCAGAGATAGTTGCTGAGATACTCAAAATATCTGGCTAGGTATAAGATATAAGATGGGCACCTGAATAGCTAATCAAGTAATACAGGAAAATGTTGTCAGTGTTTGGTGTAAAAGTATCATTGTAAACTGGGAAATAAGATGCAGTTTGGCTTTAAGCCTAGAATAAGTACCACTGATGCCACTTTTCCTATTGAAGCAACCTCAGAAGTACTTAGTTAAGAGTCAACTACTATACCTTGCATTTGTTGACTTGGAGAAGACTTTTAACTTGGAGAAGACTTTTGATTCCTTTGACCAGGTCATAACTAAGGGAACTTTCAGCAAATGAATGGTTTGTGAGAACTGTACAAGTTATATACACAGATGCATTTAGTGAGAGTTGACAATGTTTTTAGTGATGGACTTAGTGTAAAGGTAGGTGGTCTGTCAAGGTTCAGTCCTCAGCTCCCTTTTATTTATCACAGCCATACAGATCATTATTACAGAATATTTTAAGACCAGCTGTCTCTAGAACTACTTCCTTTTAACATCCATCCATCCATCTCTCATTCTCAATATCATCTCTTCCCACACTTTCTCTCACTGATCACCCTCTCTGTGCCTGCCACAAGTTATCTCCTGCTTTTCCCTGAGGTACATCTCATGACTGCCACAGGTGGTAGAGTTGATGTTCTAAAACAACCTTGGTAATAATTATTCATGAAGGGTACTGGTGCTGCTGCTACCACATAAAAAGCACTGGCACTTGTGCCATGTAAGAAGCACTGATGCTGGTGTCACATAAAAAGCATTGGTGCTAGTGTTATGTAGAAAGTACTGGTACTGGTTCCACTTAAAAAACACCTTGTACACTCTGTAAAGTGGTTTGCATTAGAAAGAGCCATAGAAACCATGCTGAAACATACAATTGGAGTCTGGTGCAGCTCCTGTGAAACTGTCCAACTCATGCCAGCATGGAAAACAGACATTAAATGATGATGATGATGATGATGATGATGATGATGGTCTAGAGACCTCATCTGCTCCTGTCATTGTACCTGTTTATACTCATCTTTTACGTTTGCTCATTTCTGTTCCAGCAACCTTTGTTTCTGACACAGGCCAAACTGAAGAATATCATCATAAGTGTTGAAATTCTGGTGATATTTGGTTGATAGCTGATGAGAGGTCTGACCCTGTCTGTATTTATTATGTGTATCTTTCCTGTTATTCCATACATCCCTCAGTGGCAGATTACACACACACACACACATTCTTTTATTTGCTTCAGTCATTTGACTGCAGCCATGCTGGAGCACCTTTAATCAAACAAATTGACCCTAGGACTTATTCTTTGTAAGCCTAGTACTTATTGTATCGGTCACTTTTGCTGAACTGCTAAGTTACAGGGACGTAAACACACCAGCATCAGTTATCAAGTAACGGTGGAAGGGACAAAAACAGACACAGAAATACATACATGCATACATACATACATACATATTTATATATATATATATATATATATATATACATATGACAGGTTTCTTTCAGTTTCTGTCTACCAAATCCCACTCACAAGGCTTTGGTTGACCCAAGGCTATAGTAGAAGACAATTGCCTAAGGTGCCATGCAGTGGGACTGAACCCAGAATCAAATGTGTTGGGAAGTGAACTTCTTACCACACAGCCACTCCTGCACCTAGGTTAGTATATATATACATACATATATATATATATATATATATATATATACACACACACACATACACATTCTCATCACTACTATTGTTATAAGAACTGTCCAATAATAACAGATATGACATGATGATGTGGAGTATTGCCAATACTGAATTTTAGTAAGGATATGATATCAGGTATTACTATTGATATCTCACTGTTAATGTATTCCTATCAACAGAAAACAGACACAGAATATAACCATTATCACCTTCTTACTGAAGACGAGTGACATTAAGGTAATCTGAATTAATCTTGATGTGATATAAGATTAGCTAACTTTTAAGCATCTTGTTTCATTTTGTCATGATTGTTAATACTGCCAACACCACCACCACCACCATGGCTTTTATTATCACTGCCACTACAACCATCACAATCACACACCCAACAACAACACCAACTGCACAACACCACATCACTGCAACTAACCAAAACAACCAACACACTAACAAATCCCATCCACCCACCCATCAAATCCACCTCCTTGACATCTGCACATACCCAATCACCACAACCACCATCCGAACACACACACACACACCAACACAACTGCGACTACCATCAGCACCAGCGTGGTGGTAGTGGTGTTTCTGATGATGGTGGCAATGACAGCATTGGTGGTGATGCTGGCAGTGGTGAGGTGGTAGTGATGCTGCTGGTAGTGGTTGTGGCAGCAATAGTGGTGATGATGGTGGTGGTGATGGTGGTAGTTATGGTGGTAGCAGTGGCAGAGGCAGCAATGGTGGTAGTGGCTGCAGTGGCAGTTGTGGTGGTGGTGGCGGCGGCAGCGGTGGCGGTGGTGGTGGTTGTGGTGGTGGCAGCAGTGATATTATGCCCAGTGTTGAGGGAAAAACTCAGCATAAGAGGAGAATCAGAACTGTGCATTTGGGCAAGTGATGTACTTTTGCAGATGACAATAAAGAAGCATTGATCGATTAGTATCTTACAGTAGCACAACCTGTGTTCGAGGAAAACTCAGGAAGATGTGGAAATGATGTTGCAAAGGCTGAACTCAGGAGGACGTTGAACATCACAGAGGTGATGACTAAGGACCAAGATGATTGGCAAGATGCAGTCCTAGAGAAGATCCACCCAACTAAATTAGCATTCTGTGAATTAGACTCTCAAGGCATAATGTATGCATACTCTATGCACAGAATTGGGTCCCTACCAAGTCTATACCAGATGCTTTTCTGCCCATTTTCCCCTCAACAAGATAACTGTGTCCCTCCCACCAAGCAACTTCTTATTGACATACATTCTTCATTATTACTTTTGATCCCTTCTCTTGTTGGTATCTATCTCTCATTCTTCTCCCACCTTCAACTTTTAATCTTCACCCTTTATTTACCTATCATACAAGGGGCTGCTGAAAAGTTCCTGGCTTTAAGGGTATCATGAAAGGTCTGGTTGGAGGCTCAACCTTCTGAGTTCTTTTAAAAGGCTTAGAAGAACTGAAGGACTGTTGCAGTAAGTGTGTGAATCTAAGAGGGTAATATGTTGAATAAAATCATAATTAACCGATCCTCCTGTATTTTCTTTTACCCAAAACCAAGAACTTTTCAGCACCCCCTTGTATGTATGTGTGTGTATATATATGTGTGTATATATAT
>NC_068996.1:37468116-37469818 GCF_001194135.2 Octopus bimaculoides | reverse complement strand
CTGCTGAAAAGTTCCTGGCTTTAAGGGTATCATGAAAGGTCTGGTTGGAGGCTCAACCTTCTGAGTTCTTTTAAAAGGCTTAGAAGAACTGAAGGACTGTTGCAGTAAGTGTGTGAATCTAAGAGGGTAATATGTTGAATAAAATCATAATTAACCGATCCTCCTGTATTTTCTTTTACCTAAAGCCAGGAACTTTTCAGCAACCCCCTCATACATCACTCTTTTACATCCTTGTCTACTGTATTATTGCTAGCAGGTCTATACTTTGGTTTGAACTTGAGTGTTATTTATCATCTAAAAATTCTTTGTAAACATTTCCCATATTTTGGAGTGATAACTTTGCTAGAGAGCTATTTAATGAGAATTTATTGTGGAGTGTATGATCAGATCTGAAGGGGAGTGACACACAGAGATAGACAAGATCTCGGAAAAGTGATAGATAAGAGAACAGAAGACAGGGTGCAGTCATGCATTAAGTTAGGTGATATTCAAATCCTGGTGTTGTATGACAATCCAGTTAGTCCATGAAGGGTCTGTAACATGAAACAACTGAAACTGCTACAAACATTTATAAAAATATATTATTCTATGGGGTGGAGAGCTGATGGGCAATTGCATCCACTTAGTCATCTATACTCTCTCTCCCTCTCTCTATATCTTTCTCATCTACACATAGCCTCAGAAGCAGTCCAACCAAGCCACTCCATGCAAAGAACTTTCTGTCACTATTCTGTAGTTCTTCATTAGATAGTCTTATTCAGGATCATCTTTTAATGATAAACATATGAATCAGAAGCAGATGGCTGCTCCTCTTGTTCATCCAATTTTTCATTCACTTGACTAAAGTTTTACACAACACAGCTCATGGCTTGTCATCCTTTTCAAAAATGCTTTAAAAGACTTCTTTCTTTGCCATGAATAAATCTCTCTCTCTCTCTCTCTTCTTATGTATCTATCTGTCCATCTGTCTGTCTAAAAATTAGCTATCATCTCTTGCTCTTTCCATTTACCTTTTTTCCTTAAGTACCTCTCTATTTTGGCTTTTACTTTTGAAAGTCCAAAAGAACAACCTCTTCCCATCATCATTACTTCACTCAAGCACATCTTATTCTTGTCTCTTGTCACAAGACATTCTTTACTCTTTTTCTTTTGTTTTTGTATATTTTAACTTTTTTCCTTGTTACCAATCTTTGCTTATTCAATTCCTTGTTACATTTTTCCTGTTCTCCTTACAACTCATTTCATTGTTAACAATGGCAACACACTTCTGATTGTCACACTGGTGATCAAATTCTCATTGATGTTAAATAAGTAATAAAAGTAGAACCTATCACTACATATACCATATCACAACCTCTCTGCTGTAAGTCACCACTCTCTTTCCTATGAGCTACATCCAATTCGTGCCAGTCTAACATTCTTGTTACTGTCTGTCATCCAAGCATATTTGCCACCTACACACTTTATCTCTTAGCTTTTTTTTTTGTTTCAGTCATTAGACTGGGGCCATGCTGGGGCACCACTTCCAAGAATTTAGTAAAATAAATTGCCTCTAAAATTTTTTTTAAAAATCTGCTACTTATTCAGTTGGTCTCTCTTTTACTGAACTGCTACACTATGGGGATGTAAAAACAACAACACACACATAATATATATAGATATATATTATATATCATATATTCTATATATAAATGCATGTGTG
>NC_068996.1:37467565-37467851 GCF_001194135.2 Octopus bimaculoides | reverse complement strand
CCAAAGCAAGGAACTTTTCAGGACAACCAAGTTTCAGGAGAACTTTCCATAGTGTCAGATCGACAAAAACCTGATATAAATCCAGAACCTGTTCCACACACTTCTCCTGAAGCTGTCTAGCTGAGAAGATCACATCAGCAGTGCCGTGTCCCACACAAAAACCAGATTGACTTTCTGGAAGAACACAATCTGCAATGTGTTTCAGCAGACGGTCCAGAAGTACCCTGCATAAAACCTTTCCTACGACAGAAAGCAATGATATTCCCCTATAGTTACCACAATCATT
>NC_068996.1:37464701-37467555 GCF_001194135.2 Octopus bimaculoides | reverse complement strand
CCCTGCATAAAACCTTTCCTACGACAGAAAGCAATGATATTCCCCTATAGTTACCACAATCATTCCTGTTGCCCTTTCCCTTATATAAGACCACCATTACTGTATCTCTCCAGTCCTCAGGTACAGATTTACTAGTACATATCATGCCAAACAAGGATTGAAGTTGCTGCAGAAGTTTCTCACCACCATGCTGCAACAACTCTGCATGAATGCCATCTAAACCCGGAAACCTCCCATTATTCATCCTTGAGACAGCCACCATAACTTCTTCCAACTTTGGTGGTTCTGCAAGAGCCACCTTCACAGATAATTCAGAGATGAGATTGAGAACATCCTCACTAACTACAGACTGCTGATTCAAAAGTTCACCAAAGTGTTCTCCCCACCTTCACAGAATTCCTTGTGAATCATGAAGAAGTTCTTTACCATCCCTGCTTCAAAGTGATGTCATCAGAGAAGAAGTTGGTCCATAAACTTCTTGCAAGAGACCATATAACAGCTTTGTGTTATTGGAATCCAATGCCGCCAGTATCTCATCAGCCTTCTTACTCCACCAGGTATCCCTCATTTGAGAGAGCCTCTGCCTCACACGTGATTTCACATCCTTGAGTTCCCTATGCAATACATCTCTCTCCTGTGGCTTTGCTGACAAATAGTGTGACAAAGTACGTCTTTTAACAGCCAATAAATCATCTATATGTTCATCATTTTCTTTAAACCAATCTTGATGCTTTCTTTGTATCAATCCCTGCCTATATCATAAACTGACTTTTTGAGGGTCGACCAATCTTCCCCAAAATCTGCAACATTCATTTCCTCTCGTAAAGATCTCTTCATGCCATTACAACTAAGACGAGCAACATTCAGTCTTTTAGGCAGGGTAATACCTGCAGCCCGGATTTTGCGTTTTGTGATTAATTTGACTTTTGCACATACCAGGCGGTGGTCAGTCCAACACTCGGCTCCACGAAGAACACGAACACACTGCACATCACGTCTGTCACGCATCCTAACAAGGATGTAATCCAGAGTATGCCATTCTTTAGATGCAGGGTGCATCCATATGGTCTTAAACTTATTCTTTTGTTGAAACATGGTATTGGTAACACACAGACGCAGTTCCTTGCACATCTGCAGCAGAAGCATACCATTACTATTACACTTTTCCACCCCATGCTTTCCAGTTACAGTCCGCATGTTAAAATCCCTACCCATCAGTAGAGCACATAGTTGGAGCATACACACTCACCAAGGTTACATAATTTCCTTTAACTAAAGGAATTCTCATGGATATAAAACGCTCGTTAATGCCAACTGGGAATTCTTCCAACTTGTCCACAAGAAAAGTCTTAACAGCAAATGCCACTCCATCCTCTTTCTCTAAACTCTTCATCCTTCCCTTTTCAAAGGATTGTATATTTTCCACAAGATTCTGTAAGATGACCATCTCCAGTTAATATCATCTTAGATAAAGCAAGATTTATCAAGATCATAGTGTCAAACCTCCTTTGCAACAAGAGCAGTCCTTCGTTCAGGACATTCTGAGGACTAGCGGTCAAGCAGCGTCTGTACATTCCAACAGCCAATATTCAATATTTCATTTGGTTCTATCACAGCAGCACGATGACGGCCAGGTTCAGACTGTGATGTTCTGGAGCCCCTACCGGGCCAGACTCTTCCATCTGATGTGGTTCCAGTGTCCTTACTGCCATATATTTTTTTTACTGTTTTGGTACATCATTGATTGTTTGCTTTTCAAGGCTGCAGCCAGCAACTCAGTTGAGACTCACAGCACTATCAACAATCATCAATTAGTTAATCAATTAATCAACCAATCAATCAATCAATCAATATTATTATCATGCAATGCCTGTGCCAGAAGATTTTTTTTAATGTGAGGAAAAACTGTGTACTGAGTCAATCCCACTCAATAAGCAACAGCAAAAGAACAAGTCAACATCATCGGTAACCACTGAGCTGCAGGTTTTATGTCGGAGTTATCCCAGTTACCTGAGTTGCCTTCTCCTAGAAGAATGCCCTAACAAAGGCTAGGGGTCCTTCACTCCCAATGGTTTAACCACACGATCGAGTATTCAGTCCGATTATTTCTATGTCCCTGTGCAAGATATATCCATAAGCTGGATAAAATAGATATAAGGGAAAGAAAATTAAAAAAAACATGTACGATATATAAAAAAATATTGATATACAAAATATACATAAAATAAACGATATGGAATATATAAAAATACATATAAAAAATATATATAATGAACAAACTATAAAAATATACAATATATAAAATTAGTGAGCAAAAGGGAGATATACAGTTAATATATAATTACACACATATTGGATGGCCATTGACTCTCAAGAGTTCCTCCGCCCTTTGACAGGTTTTGTTTTTCATCCCGCAGGGTGTCCAATAAACATCCTCATCACCAAGCAAACTTGGTGGGGTTGCTGGTTTAGTTGCCAGCGGTCCGACCATGCAACAAGTTGTACTGGGTTACATGTTACCAGTAGCACTCAAAAGTGAGGAAAGACTGTGCTTCGATGCTATGATCTTGACATCGTTGCTTTATCTGAGACAAGATTAGTGGGAGATGGTCATCATATATTATTGTGTCTGAGGAGAGTCATTCTCTTTTAGTGCCTTACTCAACACCTGTTCAATTTACACTCATTTACTTATTTACAAAAACAAAATACATACATATATATATATGTGCGTTTGTGTGTGTGTGTGTGTGTATGTATGTATATGTGTGTGTGTGTATATATATATATATATATATATATACACATATATATACACATATACATATATATACACATATACATATATATATAT
>NC_068996.1:37462235-37464494 GCF_001194135.2 Octopus bimaculoides | reverse complement strand
TCTGTTTTTTATGTTTTATTTATATTCCTGCAGAACCAATGTGGGGTATAGAATATGGAATATACAATATATAATATAATATACAATATATAATATAAAATAAAATAAAAATGGATGGCACCATGAAATAAAGTATTGAATGTAGATGAAATATTGAGTGTTCAATATAAAGGATCAAATATATAAATATAAATATATAAAGGCGACTCGAGTTTCAGGGCTATTTCCCTTCGTCATGGCCGGTATGACAGACTTTAACAGACTTTAACAGCATATATATATATATATGCATATCTATAATGGGCCTCCTAGGTGTGGTTCAGCCATTATTTGATAAAATGAGAAGGGTGCAACAGTGTTAGTATGAAGGAAATATCAGGGAAGGGGAAAACAACATTGTGTAAGCAACAAATATGGAGTGTCAGTGGGGTGATAACATTAATACAGCTGTCATTCAGGGATATTCATGAGGTGCTGCATACATACTTTCGTAAATACATAGATAGAGGAATACACACACACACACACACACACACACACAAACACATAAACACACACTCACATGCACATAGACATAAGTAGATTTTAAAATGCCAAGGAAGAGAAAGAAAGGTGGGTGTGAGGAATACATTGCTTTAAGGAGAGGGGATAGGTGGCTTTTCTGCTATCCATCACAAAGAAGCAGACACAGACACACACACATACATATATATATACATACGTACATACATACATATGTCTACATCATTTCAAACTCCTGATTACCTGTGTGTACATTTGCAAATGCGTGTGTGTCTGTGTTTCATGTTCTATAACTGTCTCCCCCTCTACTTTTGTAGGGTCTTCTCTGTTGCTGTCACATTGTGAAATTTTAAAATTACATCAAAGTTTTCAAATTTGGTATATTGAAATAATTTTCCACATTAAATCTGATTTTGTTATTTATTTGTTTCAGAAAAGTTACAGAAAAATATTGCTGAGGTTTAATCAACTTTACCTTATAGGTGCAGTTGTGGCTGTATGGTAAGTAGCTTGCTTACCAACCAAATGGTTCTGGGTTCAGTCCCACTGCATGGCACCTTGGGCAAGTGTCTTCTACTATAGCCTCTGGCCATGAGTGGATTTGATAGACGGAAACTGAAAGAATCCTGTTGTATATATACATATATATGTATGTATGTGTGTATATATGCTTGTGTGTCTGTGTTTGTCTCTTCCCCCAACATCACTTTACAACCAATGCTGGTGTGTTTACGTCCCCTTAATGTAGCAGTTCAGCAAAAGAAACTGATAGAATAAGTACTAAGCTTACAAAAAATAACCCCTAGGGTTGATTTGCTCAAGGTGGTGCTCCAGCATGGCCACAGTCAAATGACTGAATCAAGTAAAGGAATCAGAAAACAGCATTTGGAAGCTGGCATTTTCTGCATGATAGCTGTCTATCACAAAATTAAACGCAAAATCATTAAGAGGAGGAATTTTTATTAACCAAATGAAAGCAAAGCATTATGATGACCAAAGTTGTAAGAACAGATTTACTTGTAATTGTAATCATCAAAAAATATCTATTTTCCAGAAAGCTATGAGGGGGGAAAATGTTGGGTCCTATGAATTTTCCGCAACTCCTCTCCCCAACACCTCGGAAAATTTTTTCCAACAAATCTTTACATATATTCAATCTACAGTGTATAAGCGATTATTTGTTGAAAGTTTTTTTAAAAAGTATTAATTTTTCTGGAAGTTATGAGGCAACAAAGTTGGGGAGGTATTAAACTGTAGTTATGCATTTTTTCAATAAAAGTTAACATTAAAGGATTAGCATTAACTTCCATTACATTTTCAAAGAATTAACGGATTAACAATTAACGAAGTTCACTTTTTGGTTAACGGATTAACGATTAACAAAGTTAACTTTTTGATTAATGGTGCCTGCCTCTGCATGTATACATATACTACATATAAATATATATATATCATCATCATCATCATCATCGTTTAACGTCCGCTTTCCATGCTAGCATGGATTGGACGATTTGACTGAGGACTGGTGAAACCGGATGGCAACACCAGGCTCCAGTCTAATTTGGCAGAGTTTCTACAGCTGGATGCCCTTCCTAACGCCAACCACTCAGAGAGTGTAGTGGGTGCTTTTACATGTCACCCGCACGAAAACGGCCACACTCGAAATGGTGTCTTTTATGTGCCACCCGCACAAGCCAGTCCAGGGGCACTGGCAACGATCTCGCTCGAAAATCCTAC
>NC_068996.1:37460635-37461584 GCF_001194135.2 Octopus bimaculoides | reverse complement strand
TATATATATATATATATATATATATATATATATATATATGTAATGCAAACATATATATATATATATATAAAGGAATATATATTCACATATTATTTAATAAACACAATATATGTGCTACTATTAGTTTCATGTGCTGAGAATGTGCCAAACATTGTTTTATAACAAATCTGGTGTTATAAACCATTGAGAAAAAGCAAAAAGGAAGTATATATAAAAATTGAATGGTTGAAAAACCGGAAAACAAAAGAGTAATCAGAAAGAAACTAAAGGTTGGCTAGCCATGTATGGAGTTTTGAATCGAATGCAACACCACACATGATAAAGTGGAAAATAGTTGAAAAATCCTCACCATATTGTGGGAAGTACCTCCCCCACCAAATTAAATAACTGTTACATAGGTCCAAGCCACTATCTTTTCAGGCTTATAATTTATCATCTAAGGCAAATAACTCTTATTCCCCCTTTTATTTCTCTCTAATCACTTTTTCATTTTCTGGTTTTTCAACCTTCCACTTTTTCTATATACTTCTTTCTCACTTTTTCTCTTGTCCCATTTCTAGTTCATTATGACTGTGGGCAGTGTCTGATGATTGTGCTGGGACACCAGACATGTCATAAAACAATGTGTGACATGTTCTCAGCACATGAAACTAATAGTAGCACATAAAAACATATACTGAGTTTATTAAACAATATTTATCTCTCACAAGATGGAGTACTTTTTTAGTTGATCTTACCATCACACAACCATACACTATATATATATATATATATATATAATAAATAATAATAATAATAATAATAATAATATAAATAATATATAAACATATGCATATATGGGTACAGAACATAAAAAAACGTTAAACACAATGAGAAACAAAAACATAAAGACGGAAACAGAAAACAAACTTTTTCGAACAACGAAATACATACATACATACATACATAC
>NC_068996.1:37458706-37460578 GCF_001194135.2 Octopus bimaculoides | reverse complement strand
AACACCCTACTAGTATCCTTCTGCCTAGAGAATTACTCCAATGAACTCCCACTCCACATCAACAAAGAAATCATAACAGAAGAGCTAAAATTCATCTTGGAGAATAACTTCTTTGTATTTAATGACAACTTCTATCAACAGAAATCAGGGACTGTGATGGGCACGCAAGTGGCCCCCTCCTTTGCTAACCTAATCATAGGGTACCTAGAAATCAATTTTATTGTAAACCCATTCTCCCTGAATATAGAAAATAACTGGAAAAGATATCTTGATGACTGTTTCATTCTTTGGCATGAAGGTATAGAGAGACTTAAAGAATTTCAAGCACTTCTGAATGGACTTGACATAAGCATCCAATTTATGATGGAATATAGCCACCAACAACTTCCATTCCTCAACATTCTCATTAAGAAATCCAACAACAAAATAGAAGCAGACGTATACTATAAGCCCACAGACTCCAAGCAATATCTGCCATTCAACTCTTGCCATCCCAGACACACTAGAATGAATATCCCTTACAACCTGGCAAAAAGGATTTGTTCTTTGGTATCTGATACAAGCACCAGGGACACACGACTACAGGAGCTAAAGGATACACTCATCAGCAGGAACTACCCACCATCACTAACTGATATAGGTTTTTAATGTGCCCTACAAGTCAACATCGAAACCGACAGTAAAAAAATGCAGAAGACCTAACTGTGGTATATGTGTCAACCTAACTGAAGGATCAAAATTCTCCTTTGAACAAGGTCAATGTTTTACAGTGAAAAACAGCTTCACATGTGTTTCAGAAAACCTAATATATATACTAACTTGCTTAGGATGTCAAGAACAATATATTAGTCAAACTAAAAACAGTCTACACCAGAGGATGACGGTACATAGATCCCAGATTAAAATATGAGAATACAGAAAAATAGGATTAAGTGAGCACATCGATATTTGTGCCACTAACAAACAGCTCAACTTTAGAATTTTTCCCCTCAGTAAATTCAGGGAAAATGTAACCAATAATCAGCTCATTAGCAAAGAAGCATATTCTATCAAAAAATATAAACCTATTTTGAATGCCACCACCACCACCACAGATGAAACTACTACAGAAATTTCGAACAATTCCAACCACTACTGCTACGACCATAGCAGGTCACTTTTAGGTCATTTGACCATTTAAAGAAGGTTCTGCAAACAATTTACTATGTCACAGCACTCCTGTATTTTTCTTTACTTTCCTTTTCCTTCTCCTTCTTCCTCTTCTTTCCCTACTCCTACTTCTCTTCCTCTTTCATCCCCCCCTCCTCCTTCTTCTCCTTCTCCTTCTTCTCCTCCTCCTCCTTAGGCTGCTCTTGCTTAAACCATCAATTCTCTGTACTCAAACTATTCCTTCAGATCCATTACTACCCACCTACGAGGCATTCACAAAGGAATAGAGAGCAAAACAGATTATCTGAAGACTATGGAAATATTTACCTATTTAAAGACTATGGAAATATCTACAAAACATTTCACTCGATATTTTTTCTAATTTAATCGTTTTGCTTATTTTACTCTTAGTTGAAAAAGTCTAAAAGACAGAAACCAGCACTAAAATGTACTTCATGATAAGATTATTTTAGCATTTTCTACCTTGTCTTATTTTCTTTATACACATCAACTTGTGTGCTAGTTTTCTACCTTCTACACACAAATACACACACACACACACATAGATATAAATATATATAAAGCCTTCTCTACCTTCATGGTTTTGGCACTTCTCACACACCTGCAACCCACTCTCTCTGAATCTACTATATCCATGTGATCTTCTATTCGCCTTGAATTTGTTGCCATGAGGGATATTCCTGTGCCTCATCACCAACACAA
>NC_068996.1:37455620-37458696 GCF_001194135.2 Octopus bimaculoides | reverse complement strand
ATATATATAAATACACACATACAAACACACACACACACATAGATATAAATATATATAAAGCCTTCTCTACCTTCATGGTTTTGGCACTTCTCACACACCTGCAACCCACTCTCTCTGAATCTACTATATCCATGTGATCTTCTATTCGCCTTGAATTTGTTGCCATGAGGGATATTCCTGTGCCTCATCACCAACACAATCACCTGTCTTTCAGCCCCCACATCCCATGTCTAGTCATGTAAAATACAAGGTAGCCATGTGAGATAAACTGACCATTCTCTCTCCTATTCTCTTCCTCAGTCTTACAAATCAAAAACCAATCTCACAATATCAATATGGGTTAGAAACCATACCAATATGGGAAATGGATATAAAAATGATGATGGCATGCAAATATGTATTTATATATTTATCATTTAATGAATATAAGAGTTATATGAGCTACTTCAAGTTTCAGGCTTGGATAGTGCTGTAATCAGACAGGATTGTGTATAGCTCTTGTTTTTATTAAACTACTAGCGGACATACCCAGCATTGCTTGGAATTTTAATGGCATAGTTTGTATATATGTTACAGTTAAGTTAAAACATGTGCAGCATTGATGACAAAACATTTGTAGAGTAAATGAAGGACTAATTCAACTAAGTGACATGTCATGTTTGGAAGATTTCAGGCCCTAACCTTGTTATGGAAAAGTGGGTGGGGGTATGTGATTTTTGAACACACCAAAAAGCTCTCAGGGGATATACTCTCCTTTGTGGCTGTCAGTGCTGCTGCTACCATGCTGAACAATCAGCAGACATAGGAACTACATCTATGTGATAAACTAAGCCTGTGGTCGTGCTCAACAGCACCACATGAGAGAAATCTACATGAAAGAAATGACATGGTAAGTGGGAGGATTGGCAAGGAAGTACTTGAAAACAACACTGCCATGCAATATTTTGATATTTTGATATTAGACAACACAGTTTAAAGTTTACATCAGTTCATCCATTTAATACAACCTACTTATATCATTTCAGTAGATGTTTTTGCCATTTTGAACAGAGGTAATGTGTGGGCCATGTGGGCAGTTGTACATACCACAGGAAAGGAGGTTTTCTGCCCTCAGGGGTCCCATTACTCATTATGTGAAAAATTTTAAGGGTTTGAAACCATCTCTGGGACATAAGTAATGTATGTTTCCAGTTGGAGAAAATCAGTTGCAAACTTCAGAAGTTATGCAGGTTTACACACACACACACACATCCTTAGTATTATAGATATATATCTCTCACTGAATTGCATGTGTTTTGCTGATCCAATCAACAAGTAAATAGTACACATGTGTGCATACACATGTATATGGGTATGCACATAAGCAGGTGTGTGCATGCGTGTATGTGTGTGTGTGTGTGTGTGTGTGTGTGTGTGTGTGTGTGTGTGTGTGTGTGTGTGTGTGTGTGTGTGTGTGTGTGTGTGTGTGTGTGTGTAAGTGTGCATTTGTGTGTAAGTCTATTTTTATATTATTACCTCGATTATTTAATGTACCTTTGATGTGCTTGCATGGATCTGACTGAATTTGCTAGATAGGTTCATCTATAGGTGGATGCCCTTCCAGTTACCAACTTCGTGGAAGACTGGAAATGAACTGCATCACTTGCAGGAGTGGCTGTGTGGTAAGTAGCTTGCTTACAAACCACATGGTTTTGAGTTCAGTCCCACTGCATGGCACCTTGGGCAGGTGTCTTCTACTATAGCCTCGGGCTGACCAAAGCCTTGTGAGTGGATTTGGTAGACGGAAACTGAAAGAAGCCTGTTGTATATATATATATATATATATATATACATATGTATGTGTATGTATGTGTTTGTGTGTCTGTGTTTGTCCTCCCAACATTGCTTGACAACTGATGCTGGTGTGTTTACGTCCTGTAACTTGGCAGTTCAGCAAAAGAGACTGATAGAATAAGTGCTAGACTTACAAAGAATAAGTCCTGGGGTCAATTTGCTCGACTAAAGGTGGTGCTCCAGCATGACCACAGTCAAATGATTGAAACAAGTAAAAGAGTAAAAGAGAATGATCTTAAAAAAGGTTCACACACACACACACACACACACACACACACACACACACACACACACACACACACACACACACACACACACACACACACACACACACACAATGAACTCTTTTAAGTCACTGTCTTCCAAATCTACTCAGAGCTGTAGTAGAAATGACATGCCCAAAGTACTGTGCAGTGGGACTGAACCTGAGGCCACATGGTTAGGATGCAAGCTTCTTAACCACACATGCATGCTTGAGAGACTATATACACATATGTCAATGTACCAATGTACAACAAGTGAGAAGAACATGCCAAAGAGAACTCAGTGTATCTAGTGGGATATTATATCTCTTTTTACATCAAGCACCTGAAGTGACACAACCTGCACTGACTGATGTAACATTGCTAGAAGCACAATATCCTCTCCCTAAGGGACAGCTGCAAGGTGGGTCGAAACGGTCATTATGCTGAATAAAGATTCATACTAAATTCATCTTCTGTTTCCTTCTTCAATTATAAACTCAACAAACATTGTGGATTTCTTGATGTAGATCTAGTGAAAATTATATCATGACTGTGGGTGACATCAGGTAGCCCAAGCGGTGGTGAATGTGCTTCAATCGACATTCTAATAGACATATACTCAAAGTCAAAATAGTTATATATATATATAAGATACAGTGTATATTTAAAACACATAAGAGGAATCCACTCATGGGATTTCAGCTAGGTTTTAGAACCACAAAATTAGGGATAGAATCCCAAAAGGAATGAAAATAAAAAATAAAAACTTATGGTAAAAGTTTTTCTTTTTTCTTTTCATTCCTTCTAGAACCTTCTAGAACCTAGCTGTTCTTTCTAGTGTAAGGAATCCCATAAGTGGATTCCTCTTATGTATTTAAATATACACTGTATCTTATGAGTAATTCATAGTCTTTGGACTAAATGTTTATACGCTAGGCCACTGGAAGTGAAAATTTTTATTAATTTCCATTTCCCTTTGATATGATTAAGTATATATA
>NC_068996.1:37453565-37454758 GCF_001194135.2 Octopus bimaculoides | reverse complement strand
TAAATTTAAATGTTGAAGTGAATCTAACGGTTTTTGTGTGTTTCTTAAATGGCTTATAAACACCTTCCACGCTACAACTGTTTTCGTTCCAGCACATGATCTCAGATCTGGTCGCTTGCTATGCAAGTACATCTATATATATATATATATATATATATATATATAGAGAGAGAGAGAGAGAGAGAGAGCAGTTGACACAATCAAGGAGATTTTGTGCAACTGAAGCCTGAATGTCTTTTTGGTCAGCTGGAAACAATTTTGGCCCAAATTTGATAGATACACGTCTTATACCCAGATCTTCAGTGATAATGGATTGAACTGAACCATAACTAATCTGCACATCCTCTGGTAACTCACGGACAGTGATTCGGCAATTTCCACTTACAGCTGCATGCACAGCTATGATGTTTTCCTTAGTTCTGTTGGTTGCAGGTCTCCCAGAATGTTTGTCAATATTGACATTTTTCCAGCCATCTTAGAAACATCTGAACCACTTGTACACTTGTGTGTGGCTCATACACTCCTCTCCATACACTTTCTGCAACTTTGCATAGGCCTCTGAGCAAGTATCGCCATGACGACTTTCTCTTTCATGATCAATACGATGATCACAAGCTACACACCTTCCTTCCAAGCACTGTTGTAAACAGCAGAAGTGAGTTAGAATGTTAAAACTTAGTGTGCATGCATAGCAGAGTTCAAGGTCAATCTGTATCAAGTAGCTTCACTCTGCATGCTTTAGCTTCGTTACTATGGTAACAGTCCGGATTTAGAGAAAAAAACCACAATTATTGAATTCATCCATGAAAATCCACAATCACATATAGAAAATTTACCAAGTTAGTAGTGGGGGTGGGTGTGCTGGAAGTGTAGCTGCTAGAATAAGAATAGCCTGGGCAAAGTTTAGAGAGCTCTTACCCCTGCTGGCGACAAAGGGACTCTCACTCAGAGTAAAAGGCAGACTGTATGACGCATGCGTACGAACAGCCATGCTACATGGCAGTGAAACATGGGCTGTAACTGCTGAGGACATACGTAAGCTCGCAAGGAATGAAGCCAGTATGCTCCGTTGGATGTGTAATGTCAATGTGAATACCCGTCAGAGTGTAAGTATCTTGAGAGAAAAGCTGAACATTAGAAGCATCAGTTGTGGTGTGCAAGAGAGACGATTGCGCTGGTATGGACATGTGGTG
>NC_068996.1:37449255-37453248 GCF_001194135.2 Octopus bimaculoides | reverse complement strand
GTGCGGGTGGCACATAAAAGACACCATTTCGAGCGTGGCCGTTTTCGTGCGGGTGACACGTAAAAGCACCCACTACACTCTCTGAGTGGTTGGCGTTAGGAAGGGCATCCAGCTGTAGAAACTCTGCCAAATTAGATTGGAGCCTGGTGTTGCCATCCGGTTTCACCAGTCCTCAGTCAAATCGTCCAACCCATGCTAGCATGGAAAGCGGACGTTAAACGATGATGATGATGATGATGAAATACACTAAAAAGGCCTATAATAAAAATCAAAAAAGTACAAAGTAATAAATATTAAAATAATAAAATAATATATATATAATTATTATCATAATTATATATATATATATAGTCTTTCTTTCATATTCACCTTGTAAATTAACATCACATGTCTCTTTTTCTTTCTTTCCAGCTGAGCAAGCCAAGTCTTCTGCTCTTGTCCCTCTATCATTCTTCCATATCACTCAATACTACACTCCATCTTTCATTTGAGGGGTCTTGTCTTGTGAGTACTTAGTGACCTCACTGGTGCTGGGGCAATGAAAAAAAAAGCACCTAGTACATTCTATGAAGTAATTCATTTTAGGAAAGGCACCTAGCTGTAGAAAACTATGCCAAGGTAGATATAGGAGCTCAGTGTAGCCCTCTGGCTTGCAAATTCATGTTGGACTGTCCAATGAATGCCTGTATGGGAAAAGGGAGGATAAATAATGATGATGATGTGTGTATGTGTGTGTGAGTGTGTGCGTGTGTACGTGTGCGTGTGTGTGTGTCTGTGTGTATGCATGTACATATATGTATGTATGTATGTATGTATGTATGTGTGTATGTATGTGTGTATACTTGTATGTATGCATGTATGCATATGTGTATGTATGTGTATATGTATGTATGTTTGTATGTAACTATGTATGTATGAACAAACGTATGTACGTACATATGTATATATGTATGTATGTATGTATGTAAGTGTGTCTATGTATGTATGTATGTATTTATGTATGTATGTATGTATGTATTTATGTATGTATGTATGTATGTATGTATGTATGTATCAATAGAACAGTGTCAGTGTGTCAATGACCATGTTGTAGTCATATGACTCTAAACATTTGATAATATAAAGAATACTGTTACAAAATAAACAAAAATCAATACAAAAATGTGTGTGCATACATCTTTGTCTGTGCCTGTATGTGTGTGTGTGTATGTGTGTATGTATTCATGTATTAGTGTATATTGGTTTGTGTGTGTGTATGCATGTTTGTAAATTAAATGATTGTCATGGCTTTCCTATGTGCAATGGTTTCAGTTTCCACACAGTCTCAGTTCCAGACACTTAACCAAAAATGTGCAACTCAAGAACTCCCCTCTCTCTCTCTCCTAAATCTTTTAATTGTTTCAACTAAAAATATTTCTCTTTATATTTCTTTCTTCCTCTTCTCTTACTTGCTGACTCTCAACCATTTTTTTTTACCTATAAACCCCTTTGAAGACTACTATATTCTGGTGGACTCCCATAGCTGTTTGATGTTTAAAAAGTATTGTAAAAAAAAAGCATGTAATTTACGCATTTTTTTCACAAAAATAAAAATAAACTTTAGTGGGTGCATAAATTACATGAGTAAATCGTTTCCAGAATTTATTAGAAATTTTTTTTGTTGTAAAAAGCCATACAAAACATAAACATTTGTACCGGAAGTTGACTCATTTACAGAAAAAATAACGGCATAAATATAATGAAGTTGACTTTTATTTATGTTGAATGGTACAATGCTTACTTTTTCTGAATAAATTTACTAAAACCATTAAATGGTTAACTACTTTTTGAAGTCTGACGTTCATGCTGATAACCATGGTCCAGGTCATATTTTACTCGGTTGAGTAAAGTGTCATCCAAGCTGATGTTTATTGGCAATTAAACTTAATTTGCAATACCTGTGCGTATTTATCAGCTTTGTTTTTGTTGATAATTCTTATCAACAACTTTTCCTATAATCGTGATTTGAGAAGACATACAGCAGTATGCTAAAGAATGGACATAATCTCTTGTGGGCAAGAAATCTAAAATAAAGTTTATTATAAACAACACCTGTGAAACAGAAATTAGTTTTATTTAATGAAAATTTAATAAAATCTAATCATAAGTAAGTGAAATTATACTAAATACAACTAAATTGAAAACCTTTTCCCCCTGGCCATATCAGCCGTTCTGAAAACTTTTGGATGCAAATTTTATGAGTAGAAGCTTTTTTTAACTATTTTTATCCTGAAAATCACCTGCATAAATTACACAGGTGCACAAATTACATGGTTTTTTACAGAGTTTTATTGAAATTTCTTTCAAAATTCCTATTTTGCTTTTCACACATTAACTCGTGTACGTTGAACTATCAAAAATGTTAGAGAAAGAAAACTAGATGTTTCTTGCAATGCATATTCCAATACATATAAAGCAGGGGCTCTGAACCATTTCTTTTTTATCTATGAATCCCTTTGATTACTATTTTATTCTGGTACACCTCCATAGCCATTCAATGTTTAAAAGCTAGTTTTATAGAAACTTCTTTAAAAATTCCTATTTTGTTTTTCACACATTAACTTGTGTAGGTTGAACTGACCGTCGCCGGTTGTTGTAAAGAATCTATTTTTCATCGCAAGTCACAATCCGGTCGAGAAACAGGTCATTCTTGTTGTGCAAAAGAAGAGAAGATGACACTTCAAAACAGTGTTTTTTATTTTGGTTGTCGTTTCAATTCATGTGGTACCCATTTCTCAAGTATTTTTGATTTTCCAATCTCTTTCAAGTGGTTGGAAATTGTTGTATACATTACGTCTAATTTAGAAGCAAGCTCTCGAACAGTTGTGCATGGTTTAGCTTCAACTAAGACTCTTAGTTGATTATTGTCAACATCTGATTGCCAACCACTACGCTTATCATCTTCAAGACTCTCGTCACCGCTATGAAATTTCTTGAACCACCATTGTGCTGTATGTTCATTAGTAGTTCATGGGCCAAATGCATTGTTGATATCGCGAGCTTTTTCAGCAGCTTTTTAGCCTAGCTTGAACTGGAATAAGAAAACTGTGCGAATTTGCTTTTTGCACATGTTGTATTCAACGTTCTGGAGAAAATGGCCTAATTATTCAAAAAGAAAACGAGTAACACGATTAGATAGAGCGGAAAATGGGCTTTAAAATTATATGTAAAGTCAAAGTAATTTAACGAAAATTAATTTGAAAATATATCATTTAAAACCAAAATTTAAAATTCCACAAGAACTGTCTTGACAACCTAATATATAAAGCAGATAAGTAACACGGATGTCTAGGTATCAGTGCATTACGGCTGTTTCAAGTGGCTCCATTTAATCAATCAATGGAAACATTACATCAGTTTGAAATAAACCACTCTCCTCCATTCTCATATAGATTTCCAACCTACAGGATACTCCATTATAATTTTTTAACAAATTGATGTAATGTTTGCATTGATCAATTAAATTGAACTACTTGAAATGGCCGTATTGCAGTAATACCCGGACACTTATTTGCTTTTTATTTATCTAACTTCGAGCTGCTATGAGGACAATACTGGACTGACTTGGTGCCTCAACTGAAGTACCTAATTCAACTGAATCCTAATTACGTCTTATATATTGTCCAGTCCATGCTAACATGGAAAGCGGACGTTAAACGATGATGATGATGATGATATATTTACACACACACACACACACACATATATGATGAACTTCTTTCAGTTTCCATCAATCAAATTCACTCACAAAGCAGTAAGACTGAATGCAAGAGCACATATTTGGGAAGCAAGCTTCTTAACAACACGTTTGCTTTTTTTGTTTTTCCATGTGTGTATATGTGCATGTGTGTGTTGTGTGTTTGTGTGCGTGTAATCATTAGAATTAAATTTCAAAACTTTTCAAGATCATCGTTTTCTTTCATATTCATCAATTCAACCACCACCACCACCACC
>NC_068996.1:37447471-37448880 GCF_001194135.2 Octopus bimaculoides | reverse complement strand
ATTATCAGCTTCATCCCTAAATAATTTCTCATGTTATATCACTATTACCATAATATCTAAATCCATAGTTCAACAAAATGTCTTTTCCAATGTGTTGTGCTTACCTATATTAATAGCTTATCCAGCACAATGCAGTCAGATGTCCAATTTCAATGGGCAACCATTGAGTTGCAATGCTTTACATTCTGAGTTCAAATTCCATCAAAGGTCAACTTTACTTTACATTCTTCTTGGGTCAATAAAATAACGTACGAGTCAAGCATTGAGTTGATATAATAAAATCTATCTTTCCCAGCAACATTTGTGGCATTGTGTTAAAGATCATCATCATCAACATCATCATCATCATCATCATCAACATCATCATCATCATCATCAACATGATCATCATCATCATAGGTGCAGGCTTGGCTGTGTGGTAAGAAGTTTGCTTCTTAGCCACATAGTCTCAGGTTCAGTCCCACTGCGTAGCACTTTAGGCAAGTGTCTTCTACTATAGTCTTGAGCCAACCAAAGCCTTCTGAGTGGATTTGGTAGATGGAAACTGAAAGAAGCCTGTCATATCTATCTATCTATCTATCTATATGTATGTATATATATATGTATGTGTATGTATGTATGTATGGATGGATGGATGGATGGATGGATGTGTGTATGTATGTGCGCATGTGTTTTTGTGCATGTTTGTCTATCTCCCACCACTGCTTGACAGCTGGTATTGGTTTGTTTCTGTTCCTGGAACTTAGCAGTTTGACAAAAGAGACCAATAGAACAAGTACCAGTTGAGTACTAGGGTCAATGTAATCAACTTATTATTGTTGTTGTTGTTGTTAAAATTCTACCAAAGCCAAATTTACCTTCCATCCTTTTAGAGCCCTGGGATCAGTGCAATTGACAAATCCAAAACCCCCAAATTTCAGGTTTGTGACTATAGTAGAAAGAATAACTGTTGTCATTATTACCATTATTAAGATAGTGAGCTGGCAGAATCTTTAGCACACCAGGTGAAATGTTTAGCGGTATTTCGTCTGCTGCTACGTTCTGAGTTCAAATTCCGCCGAGGTTGACTTTGCCTTTCATCCTTTCGGGGTTGATTAAATAAATACCAGTTACACACTGCGGTCGATGTAATTGACTTAATCCGTTTATCTGTCCTTGTTTGTCCCCTCTGTGTGTAGCCCCTTGTGGGCAATAAAGAAATAAGAAACATTAGCATGCCAGACAAAATGCTTAGTGGTAATTCATTTGCCGTTACGTTCTGAGTTCAAATTTCGCCGAGGTCGACTTTCCCTTTCATCCTTTTGGGGTCAATTAATTAAGTACCAGTTACGCACTAGGGTCGATGTAATCGACTTAACCCATTTGTCTGTCCCCTCTATGTTCAGCCCTTTGTGGGCAAAAAAGAAATA
>NC_068996.1:37444257-37447057 GCF_001194135.2 Octopus bimaculoides | reverse complement strand
GGTACCAATTACGCACTGAAGTCAATCTAATCGACTGGCCACCCCACCCCAAAAATTTCGGGCCTTGTGCTTAGAGTAGAAAAGATTACTACGACTACTACTACTACTACTACTACTACTACTACTACTACTACTACTACTACTACTAAGGTGATGAGTTGGCAGAATCCTTTGCTAAGGCAGTGAGCTGGCAGAAACGTTAGCAAGCCAGGTGAAATGCTTAGTGGTATTTCGTCTGCTGCTACGTTCTGAGTTCAAATTCTGCCGAGGTCGACTTTGCCTTTCATCCTTTTGGGGTCGATAAATTAAGTACCAGATACGCACTGGGGTTGATGTAATCGACTTAATCCCTTTGTCTGTCCTTGTTTGTCCCCTCTATGTTTAGCCCCTTGTGGGTAATAAAGAAATAAGAATCCTTCGCACATCAGGAAAAAATGCTTAGCAGCATTTCATCCATCTTTACATTCTGAGTTTAAATTCCGCTGAAGTTGACTTTGCCTATCATCCTTTGAAGTTGACAAAATAAGCACCAGCCAAGCAGTGGAGTCAATTTAATCGACCTACATCTCCCTCGAACTTGCTGACCTTGTGCCAAAATTTTAAATTACCATCATTATTATCATTATTATAAAGGTGGCAGGCTGACAGAATCATTATCATGCAGGGCAAAATGCTTAAGCCATTTTGTCCATTTTTATGTTCCAAGTTCAAATTCTGCTGAGGTTGACTTTACCTTTCATGCTTTCAGGGACGATAAATTAAGTACCATTGAGGACAATGTAATCGACTAGGCCCCCTCCCCTCAAGTTTCAGGTCTTGTGCCTTTAGTTGAAAGGATCATTATTGTTATCATTCGGTCAAAATGTTTAACAGCAAGCCCTTCATATGGTTTCATCATGGATTATTGGCAGGTTTCAAAATTTATATTTGCCCCCTTCACTTTTTAAAAGTAATTCTAAGAGATGTAATTAGTACTTAAATTTTGTGAGAACCAGTCTGCAGTAAAGTCAAAAAACCTTTCTATCAGCATCCCAGAAACAACATAACACACAATAACTGTTAGCTGGTCAACATGAGCCCTGTCTGGTGTTGAATCTATATAAACAGAAAAATACTTGGAAGTTTTAAGTTCTACTACAATATGATTAACATATTTTTCTATAAACAGAACAATTTTTTCATAGATGGTGGATGATAAGTATGATTGCTTACCATTTCTGGGATTGCTAAATGATTTCAAGTGACCCATTAGAAATGGATCAAATTGTGCAAGAAGTTCCATAATTTCTGAAAAATTCTCATTGTGCTTAGTTCTTCGTTACTCCTAAACGTCAAGCCTCTCTTGGTTAGAAAAACTGTCAAGGCTACATCACAGCACAACATTTCAGTACCAGTGTAACAGGAAATTTACAAATTTCCTGTTAACATGAAATGATTCTCAACATAAATCATTGAACTCCAATACAGAATTTCTAAGGCCTTGGTTCTATTCATTGGTTTTCATTTTGTCTTCTGCTTTTTCCGAATAATTAAAGCCACCCTTGTTGGAAAATTTGTCATACAATACAATACGGCAGCATCTTTCTAGCTCTTTGAAACTTTTTCTCTTCTGATCTAGAGACTGCTGAATATTCTGTAGCCTATTGGTTATTTTGTGCAAGAATATAATCTGAATAGAAGCAAAGGGAAAATAATCTTAAAAATAAAAGAAAATGGGAACTGATAACAGTAATTTTGACTTCAGTTTTGTTAAGCCAGGCTGTTTACACATACCTCTGTTACTCCTAAGTCTGGGACAAATAAGTAGATCTGTTGCCAAAGTTAATTAAAATTTAATAGAAAAGAGTTCAAATGATTAGTAGTAAATCAAGGATTACAGACTAAAGATTTTGTTCCAAAAATTAATTATCTTCAAAAAAATTATTTCACTTTCCAGGAGACCAAGAAGCACTTCAAATGCTTCTGAAAAAGTAATAATTTGAAATTTTGTTGTATCTAGGGACAATGACTCTCCCCAGACACAACAAAATTTGCTTCAACACACAAATTCACATAAAGATTCTTGCAAACCACATACAAAAACGAAATAATTTGAAAAGGAATTATATATTTCATGAATCTCTCTTAGCTTCAAACAATCTTGTGACGATAGTGAGCTTAAGTTCAACTTCCATGTTTTTTTATCAAAAATGGTATTTGTAAATATAATGCTTCAGATCATTTTGTGAGGGTAAAAGGTATTTTGGATTGCAATTAAGATGTGTTGTAGTTAGTGATGATCTTTGAGTTTATCATTTCGTTCTGATTTGTTTGTTTCATATCAACCTATTTATGGTGATGAACTAATAAGACTAAGCGACCACTGAAATAACAACTAATGTGTCTGAGACCTTTGGCAATATGCTTAACAAGTAAATGAGACATTTGGCAATATGCTGTGCTTGAGAAGATGCATCAATCAGCCAAGTGAAATTGCAACCATGGTCAATGCCGGTGACATGTAACCGGCACCCATGCAAGTGTCATGTAACTGGCACCTGTGCCAGTGGCACATAGAAAGCACCTATTAAACTCTTGGAGTGGTTGGTGTTAGGAAGAGCGTCCAATCATAGAAACCATGCCAAATCAGACTGGAACCTGGTGCAGCTCTCCAGCTTGCCACCTCTAGCACTCAGCACACACTATAAAGTGGTTGGCATTAGGAAGGGCATCCAGCTGTAGAAACCCAGGCCAAATCAGACTGGAACCTGGTGCAGCTCTCCAGCTTGCCACCTCTAGCACTCAGCACACATTATAAAGT
>NC_068996.1:37442481-37442902 GCF_001194135.2 Octopus bimaculoides | reverse complement strand
ATCATAGAAACCATGCCAAATCAGACTGGAACCTGGTGCAGCTCTCCAGCTTGCCACCTCTAGCACTCAGCACACACTATAAAGTGGTTGGCATTAGGAAGGGCATCCAGCTGTAGAAACCAGGCCAAATCAGACTGGAACCTGGTGCAACTCTCTAGCTTGCCACCTCTAGCAATCAGCACACACTATAAAGTGGTTGGCATTAGGAAGGGCATTCAGCTGTAGAAACCCAGGCCAAATCAGACTGGAACCTGGTGCAGCTCTCCAGCTTACCAATTCCAGTCAAACTGTCTAACTCATGCTAGCATGGAAAGTGAACATTAAAAATGATGATGATGATGATGCTTGACAGAGATAGCTGAAAATTGGTAACCGTAGAGAACATGAAAGATAAAGATTAGCAAACAAAAAAAAAAAAAAA
>NC_068996.1:37430843-37442471 GCF_001194135.2 Octopus bimaculoides | reverse complement strand
AAAAAAAAAAAAAAAAAAATAGAAAATGAAAGCTAAAGTTGCAGAATAGCACCAGCAGCAATAATGATAGGTACAAAATTGGTGAAGTCCTTTTTATGTAAACATGGAGATGGTATAGTAAACAACATTAGCCAAATTTATATTTCATTTTGTACGACGAGAAAATGACAATAACAACAAATTGTAACACATTGAAAAAAATTAATAACAAAAACAATTTAAAATATTTTTTGAAAAGTGAACATGTGGCTGTGTGGTAAGAAGCTTGCTTCTTAATCACATGGTTCTAGGTTCAGTCCCACTGCATGTCACCTTGGGTAGATGTCTTCTAATATAGCCTCAGGCTGACCAAAGCTGTGTGAGTGGATTTGGTAGACGGAAACTGAAAGAAGTCAGTCATATATATGTTAGTGTGTGTGTGTGTCTTTATGTCTGTGTTTGTCCTCCAGTATCGCTTGACAACTGGTGTTGGTATGTTTATGTCCCCATAATTTAGTGGTTTGACTAAAGTGATTAACAGAATAAGTATCAGGCTCCATAACAAATAAATACTGGTGGTCGATTCATTTGACTAAAATTTTTGAAGGCAGTGCCCCAGCATGGTCTCAGTATAATGACTGAAACAAGTAAAAGCTAAAAGATAGTAGATTCTAATATATTGAAAACACATTAACATTAAAAAAAAAACTTGAAAAAGTAAGGCAATCTTTTGTTTTAGAGACAATTATCAGTGTGTGTGGAACCAACAATGGGAAATGTACAAAAATAACTTGGCTACCATAAATGACCAAAACATATAAGTTAATGCATAAACATAGGTTATCATTATGGATTTCTCGTTATCATCACTTAGTTAACTTATTAAGATTTCCGAAGCATATTTATGTTTTAACCTTGTATTTTTGTGAATCTGAATTATTTACATATTTGAATATGTATTTAAATGATCTACATTGTTGTTTAATCTTTTAAGCATTCAGATTATTCTATCAATTTTAGTGCTCATTTATTTACGTTGTTTTGAATTAATCCTGCATTTTCTCATAGCTTTGACATTTTGATAATGTGATTGTTTAGTTTTAGAACGACATTGTAGGGTAGGTGTGAGAGGTTGGATCTGGTCACTTTGAACATAAAATGAGTAGAATATTTTAAAAAAAACAAAAAAATCAACCTTGAATGTTAGGCCTCATGGAGGCAAAGTGGCTGAGTACCTTTCAAGCGTTGGGCTTCATGGAGGCAAAGTGGTTGAGTTCCTTTCGTGCACTGGGTTTCATGAAGGCAAAGTGACTGAGCTCCTCGGCCATATGGAGGCAAAGTGGCTGAGTTTCTTGAATGTTTGGGCCTCACAGAAGTGAGGTGGCTGAGTTCCTTTTGAGCAGTGGGCCTCATAGAGGTGAGATGGCTGAGTTCCTTTTGAGCATTGGGCCTCATGGAGGAAAAGTGGCTGAGCTCCTTTCAAGAGTTGGGCCTTATGGAGGCAATGGCCAAGATCTTTGGCATTATGTTGTGCTTGAGAAGAAGACTCATCAAGCTGAACAAAATCACAGTTGTGGCAGATACTGGTGTCACACAAATGGCACCTTTGCCGGTGGCATGTAAAAGCACCCGTTACACTCTCAGAGTAGTTGGCATTAGGAAGGGGATCCAGCCATATAAAACCATGCTAAATCAGACTGGATTCTGGCACAGCCTTCCCATGTGCCAGCCCACTCAAACTGCCCAACCCATGCCAGCATGGACAATGGACGCTAAATGATGATGATGATGATGATTTTGGCTGGATATGGCTGGTTTAAATGCTAAAGGGTTAATAAGCATTGATAAACTGAAACAATAAGGTAACTGAAATTTTTTAATTATATCTTTAATTTATAGCTAGTTTATAGATTTGATTGTTTATGTAGATATTTGTCTCTACAATACTTGGAATCCTCAGTACCCATCCTTTGCTTATTTATTACTGACCCTCCAACTTAGATTTCAATCTGAAAGTGTAGATTAAGCTCTATTTTTTGCATGGTTAAAGATGAGGTTTTGAAGATACCTCAAAGACGAAAAAAAAAAAAGTAATTTTTGAAATTTCATTGAATATTCCATTCCACCACAGAACAAATTCATATGTGTGTACATTGCTGGAGGATCACTTCATGCAAAATTTCAGGAATGACGCCTCTTAGTATAAAGCACCAACTCATCAAATATTAGGGATGTCCATGAGAACTGTCCATTTTCTCCTTACAACCCCTATAAATCCAGCTATGTGTACCAGTGGCAGTAATATAAGGGAATTAAAATCACTGATACATTTGCTGTACTTAATAAGACACACATCAAGCTAAATAAAATTGTTATCTTCCACATATACAGGCTGGTCCTTCCAGGTGCCAGTGCCACTTAAAAAGCACCTGTAGTGGCACTGTGTAAACACACCCGTAATGGTGGCACTTAAAAAGCACCCAGTACACTGTTAAGTGGTTGGCATTAGGAAGGGCATCAGTTGTAGAAACCATGCCTCAACAGACAGCTCTCTGCTAGCCAACTTCATGTCATACTGTCCAACCCATGCCAGCTTAGAAAGCGGACGTTAAATGATTATGATGACTGGCTAGCAGTGATAAATTCAGTACAACTTTGTGATTATAATCATTGTTTTGACACTTAATTTTCCTTACTTACATGAATTAGATGAGATTTGTTAGGGCAGGTTTTACTATGGCAGGATGTTCTTCCTGCAGCTTATTCTCACTTGTTGCCAACAAGATATTTCCCCAGGAGACTGCAAACAAATACCACAGCTTACACAACAGGAATTTTCTACACTTCGGACTTCCACCTGGTTTTTTCTGCACTTCTATATACACATGGATTACACTGGACTCTTCCATTGATGAGAAATCGTTCTTATACACCACGTTTGAACCTTTTGAAATTTTCTGAAATCTTTTGTACTTTCTGCTTTCTCCTATTATCATTTAGTCTTACTCTGTTTTCTCTCAATCCGTAAATTGTATTTTCTCGTGTTCCTGTCTGTTAAAGAGTGTAGGCTTGAAATGTAAAAGACTTTCTGACCTTCCCGAGTGTTAAACTAATACACCTGTTTGTAGCTTACACACCTGTCTTTGTCTTTTGGGTTTTTTTTTGTAAATTCCAACTATATATATATACATATATATACTGTAATATGTTTTTTTTTTCCAGTTTCCATCAATCAAATTCACTCACAAGGCTTTGTCAATCTAAAGTAGAAGACACTTGCCCAAGGTGCCCTCAGTGGGATTGAACCAGAGAACTGCATGGTTGTGAAGCAAAACAAAATTCTTAACCACAGAGTCATGTCTGCAGCTTTCTATTTCATTCTATGGAAATGTAGTTCCCTTCAGAAAAAATATCAGCTAAATTGATTAACAAACTGCGAAATATGAATAGGTGTGAGCTTGGCCCTGTGGTAAGAAGATTGCTTCCCAATCACATGGTTTCAGGCTCAGTTCTACTGCTTGACACTTTAGGCAGGTGTTTTCTACTATAGCTCAAAATTGACCAAAGATTTGTGAGTGGATTTGGTAGACAGCTACAGAGGAATTTAAATTGCTAGACCAAATCATGAAAATTTCTGAGAGGGCTATAGCTCAATTGACAGGAAATAGAATTAAACTAGATGAAATGCAGTTTGGTTTTGTACTTTGGAAGAGTACCACAGGTGCTATCTTCTTAGCAAGACAGCTGCAGGAAAAGTAGTTGGACAAAAGCAAGCCTGTGTACTTATCCTTTGTCGACCTGGCGAAAACTTTTGACAGAGTTCCCCACTGTTATATGGTGGACTCTAAGGAAGTTAGTAGAAGAGTGGCTTATTAGAGCTGTCCAAATCATGCACAGTGGTGTGGTCAGTAAAGTGAGAATCAGCCATGAATACAGTGATGAATTCAGCATTCAGGCAGGGATTCACCAGGGCTCAGTTCTCAACTCACTCTTTTTCATTATAGTCCTCCAGGCCATAACAGAGGAATTCAAAACTGGGTGCCTGTGGGAACTACTTTATGCTGATAATCTTGCACTTATTGCAGAATCTTTAGCAGAATTGGAGAAGAAATTCCTGGTATGGAAACAAAACCTGGAATCAAAGGGTCTTAAAGTTAACCTAGCTAAGACAAAAGTGGTTGTTAGTAAGAAAGAAGATAAAACTTTCTTTCTGTCAGGTAAATGGCCCTGATCTATATGTAGGAAAGCAGTTGGAAGAAATTCCATTCACTGCACTCAGTGTAAACTATGGACACATAAGAGGTGCAGTGGTATCACAGGTAAATTAACAGATTAACAGAGTAGTCTTTGTATGTGGCAGATGTGCAGAAACAATAATCACTAAGAGCACATGGGAATTAGATTCTCTCAAATGCCCAGGAGGCTCTCTTGAGGTTGTAGATGGTTTCTGTTACCTAGGTGACCAAATTAGCAATGGTGGGGGATGTTCTGAAAGTATTGTTTCTAGAATGAGAACTGGTTGGAGGAAGTTCAGAGAACTATTGCTTCTGTTGGCAACAAAAAGACTCTCTCTCAGAGTAAAAGGTAGACTATATGATGCTTGTGTACAAACGGCTATTCTCCATGGTAGTGAGTCATGGGCTATGAATGGAGAAGACATGTGTAGACTGGAGAGAAAAGTTGGGCATAAGAGGAATCAGATGCAGCATGCAAGAGAGACGACTACATTGGTTTGGACATGTGATGCGTATGAATGAGGACAGCTGTATAAAGAAGTGCCAATCACTGAAAGTGGATGGCACCTGTAGAAGAGGGAGACCCAAGAAGACATGGGATGAAGTGGTAAGGACTGATCTCAGGAAGTTGGACCTCTTGGAGGAAATGACAATGGACTGAGATGCCTGGTGATATGAAGTTCTTGAGAAGACCTGTCCATATCAGTGAAACTGAGTTCTAGAAATGCTGGGTGTCCCACCCACACTTAACAAGAATTCTTCTCACACACTCTACCACAACAAACCAAACTATATCCTTTCTCTTCCTCACATTTCCGCTTCGTGTACTGTGATTACCTCCCACCCCCAATCCTGTCCTCTTGAACCTGTGCCGCTGTATCATTGCTCTCCATTTGTCCCAACCTATGCGTTCTACCCACATGCCTTGTCTCACTCTATTATTGCCATCTTCTAGCCCCTGACCTGGATGTTCCACCCACACATAACAAGAAAACTTTTCACTCACCCTACCCCAATAAACCAATTTACATCTCTTCTCTTTCTCGCATTTCCTCCTTCATACACTATGCCTAGCTCTCACTCCCCAATCGTGCCCTCACACCCCTGTTCCTCTGTATCATTGCTACCCAGTAGCCCCTCCAACTCTATATATACCCAGGTCTTTTGCCACTTACTCACACTCCCTTTGCAATATCCTGCCACTTATATTATGGTGTTTGAACCTCAAAGGTATGCCCTGGTACTTGCCACCATCTATATCTATCTTTTCCTTTACTCAACCATCTCATATTTTGATTCCCGTCCCTTGTAAGACCAGCATTTTGCCATATCTCTATCCTGCTGTCTCCCACTCTTTCTCTCTCTCCATCTCCTGCACTTCCCTCAGGTTGGGTAACCATGCATTTCCTTTGTGGTAGCGCACCTTTTGCTTTCATTCCTGATCTCTCTCCAGCCAGGTAACCTTGTACTTCCTCTACAGCAAGACACCTGTTTCTGCCTCACTATAACCTTTCATCATCTGACACAAGATTACTTCCTCCAATGTCCCCCGCCTCTTGAAATTTCTTTTTTGTCTTGCAAGTACTTGGTGACCCTGTCAGTGCAGGTGCCACTTAAAAGCACCCAGTCCACACTGTAAAGTGGTTGGTGTTCAGAAGGGCATCCAACTGTAAAAACCTTGCCAAAACTGATCTCGTCTGTGCTTGTGCCACATAAAAAGAACTAAATCTACTCTGCTGGGTGGTTGGTGTTAGGAAGGGCATCCAGCTGTAAAAATCCTGCCAAAAGTCACAGAAGTCTGGTGCAGGCTTCAGCCTGACTGGCTCTTGTGGTACTGCTCCACCCATGCCAGTATGGAAGGTGGACGTCAAACAATGATGATGATGATGATGATGATGATGAAATGTAAAGCAGCCTATCATATGTGTGTGTGTGTTGACTCCTTGCCTTGACTTCACATGATAGTTGTAAAAAAGTGTCACTGTCATATAAGCAGAGTCATTCATTTACAATCTTCTGTGAAAACCTGTCTCGTTGTGGGAAGTAACTATCTTACTTGGAAACAGGTGACAGCTGGTGACAAGAAGAGCATTGGGCCATAGAAAATCCACCTCGACAAATTCCATCTGATGCATGCAAGCATTGAAAAGTGGATGTAAAAACAATAATGGTGATGGTGATAATTGTAAACAAAATGGTGAACCCTAGGTTTATAATGAGCAACTATCAATTCCAGCAACCTTACTTAGCAATATCAAAATAATAGTAAAGAGAAAAATGAGTGGACAGGCAAACATTATTACAGATGTAATAAGAAATATGTATATTTATTTATATAATTTAAATTTATATATTTACAAATTGTAAGAGCACCTGTTTTCAGTTAGATGCATGAATCACTTCATTTAAAAACTGAAATTAAACAATTTCTGAAATTATGTTACTGGTAAACTGAACTTACAAAGCACCTTTGAACATTAAACCTGTGCTTCATAATGACTAAAACAAAGACGTTTTATTTGAAACAAATAAAAAAATTATAAATAAATAATAAAAGATTTCATATATTTAAAATTAGACAAGAATTATTAAAAAAAATAGTAACGTTTGAGAGGAGTAAAAACTAATGACATATGTACAAATTGTCTAAAATGTAAAATTTATGTTAGCTAAGCCAGAAGGAACTGGTTAAATATCCATATGGTGCAGCTATTTGGCCTTTGTTGTTTATGTTAGCCTCAAGAAATGTTTCAAGTCTCGACACCGATCCAGCAGAAACACTAACAGCTTTGATTTTGGGAAGGAATTCAGTTATTAGTATGTGAAGCAATTTCTGAAATGGTTTCTGGTAATACAGAAACAGCGAATGACCAGTGACTTCGAGGATATTATAGATCATTGCAGCTGTAATGTCAGGCTCAGGTTCCACATTCAGAGTTCTTGTTATCCAAATCCAGCTGTTTTCAATTCCGTGAGGGTGAGGTTTAGTACTTCCAATAGGCAGTGGTGAAACTATTATTGCAGCATATAACCGCATGATACCAGTCATTCTTTTCAAAAATCTTTCTTGTTCTTCAATTTTTCCACTTTCACACTTGTAACCTCGTAATCTATAAAGTGAAATATATAAAGAGACAAATATCATAATTAGAATTGCTGCTAACAAAAGTGTATATATTATGACTGATACATACAGTTGTAAACATATATAAAATGTATCTCTCTCTCTCTCTCTCTCTCTATATATATATATATATATATATATATAAAATGTATGTGCATATGAAGCTACTATGCTCCACTGGAAGTGCAATATAGTTGTACACGTGCAACAGAGTGCTAGTGTATTGAGAGAAAAGTTAAGCATAAGAGGAATTAGATGTAATGTGCAAGAGAGAAGACTGTGCTGGTTTCATCATGTGATGAGGAGGGATGTACACAACTGCACAAAGAAAGTGCCAATTACTTAAAATAGATGGAACCAGTGGAAAAGGGAGACCCAGGAAGACATGGGATGAAATACTGAAGGCCAATCTCATGACAATCAGTCTTATGAAGAAGATGACAAAGGATGACAAATACCTGGTGCTTTAATGTACTCAAGAAGAGCCACCCACCCACCACAGCAGAATTATTAACATTCCCCTCCCAGCTGAAGGAGTTTTTGCCTTGAAGAGTCCTTGAGCTGGTTCACATAAAAGGCATCCATGCCAGTCCATGTAAAAGCACCTATGCTGGTCTACATAAAAAGCATCCATGCTTGGTCCATGCAAAACACACCTGTGCTGGTCCATGCAAAACACACCTGTGCTGGTCCATGAACAAAGCACTCATTCAGGACCATGTAAAAAGCACCCATACTGGTTCGTGTAAAAAGCAACTGTGCCAATCCACATAAATAGCACCTGTGCTGGTACCACTTAAAAAACATCCAGCACACTCTGTAAAATGGTAGGCACTAGGAAGGGCATCCAGTTGTAGAAACCAAGCCAAATCAGACTGGAACCTGGTAAAAGCTCTCCAGTTTGCCAGCTCTGGTCAAACTGTCCAATCCATGCCAACGTGGAAAACAGACATTAAATGATGTATGTACATACATACATATATACATATGTAGTGCTAAAACAAAGAAGTGAGTGGGGACACAGTTTGAAAGTTTTATTCAGATGGGTGGTGGGGAAAGCAATGCGAACACAGCAAACCCATACAGCATGGGAAACACCCAGTACACTCTGTAAAGCGGTTAGTGTTAGGAAAGGGGATCCAACTGCAGAAACCAAGCCAAAGGAGACACTGGAGCTTGCCACAGTCAACTGGCTTGCGAGCTCTTGTCAAACTGTCTAACCCATGCCGATATGGGAATGGGTGTAAAGTGATGACAATGATATATATATATAACCTTTATGTATAGATGTACCTAATGAGACCCAGACTGCAAAATTTATACAATACAACATGTTGAAAGGAGTCCCACCCATAAGGAACAATAGCAGGATGGGTCAAAGCTACCATTATACAAAATGAAGATTAATACCAAATCCATTTTTTCATTACTTAAGAAATTATATACATACACACACACGCACATATATATTATACATATATGTCAAACTGTCCAAACTGACAGAATGATCTAAGCAGGATATGCGACAAAAAATTTCAGACAAAGGATGCTAAAATAAGAATAATAATAAAGCTGAAGTAAAAACCAAGTATACTGTGTGTGTGGTTAATTGGCTAAAAAAAAAAAAAAAATAACCATCACCAAACATAACAATATACCATCATCATCATTTAATGTCTGTTTTCCATGCTGATATGGGTTGGATGGTTTGGCATGGAGCTGGCCAGTAAAGGAGCTGTTCTGACTCCAATTGTCTGTTGTTTCAACAGCTAGATACCCTTCCTAATGCCAACCACTTACTTAACAGAGTGTGCTGGGTGCTTTTTACGTACCACATGCATAGGTGCATTTAGGCAGTACGGATGCTTTTTATGTGGCACTGGCACCTGAAAGGACAAACCTATATGTTGTATTCCTCTCGGGATACTCGCAGAGAAAAGACAATGAGTTGTACAATTTAATTATTACATTTATTATTCAATTACATACAAAGAACGCACTCACCGAAAGTTCGATGTTAATAAAACAAGAGTCATGTCCGCCATATATATCAATGACATTTTACTACCCCAGTCATTCAGAACAACAACAATGAAACAATGAACTCAGACGAACCACATTGACACACGAGACGTCAGACGAACACCTATCCAACAGTCCATATAACACTATATGTGTGGGAGAGCGCGGTTTTACTTAGCTTGATACATCTTATCAAGTACAGAAAACCGCCATGTCTTCCAGTCCCTTGTCATTTCTTCAGTGAGGTTCAGCGTCTGAAGATCCTTTCTCACCACTTCATCTCATATTGTCCTGGGTCTATCCCTCCCATAGGTACCCTGCACAATTAAAGCTTGGCACTTCATTATGCAGCTGTCTTCATCCATACACATCAAACGACCAAATCAGTGCAGTTTTCACCCTTGCATACAACATCTGATGCCTCTTATACCCAGCTTCTCTCTTAAATCATTTACACTCTGTTGTCCATGCACACTGACATTTCCCATCCAGCAGAACATGCTAGCTTTATTGCTTTCAAGCCTTTGCAAGTCCTCTGTAGTCAAAGCCCATGTTTCACTGCCATGTAACATAGCTGTACGTACAATATGCCTTTCACTCTGAGGGAGAGGCCCTTAGTTACAAACAAAGGTAGAAGCTCTCTGAACTTTACCTAGCCTGTTCTTATTCTGGCAACTACACTTTCTGTTGTGATGAGAGTTACGATACCCCCTTGCAAGAGATAGACTGGTCTAAGTAAAATATAAATAGTAATGATTCAAGTGAGTTCACGGTTCAGAGTTCGAAGTCGAGTGAAATCCATGTTAGTTTGCAGTGAGTCGGAAGTTACCAGTTGGTTAGTTCACAAGGAATATTGATTGTTGGTTCGTAAAGAGATTTATTGTATGTAACAAATTACGTTACAACACTTTCAGAACATCTGCCTTCACTGCTAACTTAGTCTCCTAGGTAACAGAACCTATCTTCTACTTTTAATGATCCTCCTGAGTATTTGAAGGAGTCTATTGTCTGTGCAGTTTTAATGCTCATGTACCTGCACATTTGCCACATATGAAGACTACTTTCTCTGTTAACATTCCTGTGATATGCTACACCTCTTATGTGTCCAAAGTTTGCACTGGATACAATGTATGGAGTTTCTACCAACACCCTCTTACATATCAAGAAGGACCGTCTCCTAGAAGAGACTTGTGATTTGTCTGTTTTCCTACTTATTAGGACTTTGGTTTTTGCTAAGATTCCAGGCCTTGCTTCCACACCTGAAATTTCTTCTCTAGATCAATGGTTAGCATGGTTGCCTTATAATATATATATATATATATATATATACTCTTTCACTTGTTTCAGTCATTTGACTGTGGCCATGCTGGAGTATCACCTTTAATTGAGCAAATCGACCCCAGAACTTATTCTTTGGAAGCCTAGTACTTATTCTATTGGTCTCTTTTGCCGAACCGCTAAATTTATGGGGATGTAAACACACCAGCATTGGTTGTCAAGCCGATGTTGGGGAGGGGGGGACACAGACACACACATACAAAAAACAAGAGTAAGAGAAGAAAACATACCATCTCGACTATGCTGCTGTTCCACAGACAAGTGAATCAAACAAGAATTTAAAATCTAATTGGAGGGATAGTAGTAATTTTCAAATTTAGTAGTTAATCATCATCATCATGAACATATTAATACTTCAACTGTTAACATAGTTGATGAGATAAATCTTCCTAGCTCAAACAATATCAATTGCATATCTAATAATACAACCAGCAATATTGATGTAACTAATTTAGATACTTGTATCAATAATCAACATAGCAATATATATATAGCTAATAAGCCCCTTAATTGCAATTGTAGAATTAAAGTGCACTGTCTGGTATCTGGCCGTTGTTTAACCCGTAATGTAGTCTATAAATGTACAGTAACTACTCCAACTAATAATTTCATTTATGTTAGTTGCACAATCAACCTTAAACAACGATTATATAACTATTTTTCTTCATTTAAACTTAAACATAAAGCCAATAGCACATCATTATCTAATAAAATTTGGGAATTGAAGGAAAATGGTATCGATTTTAATCTTAAATGGGAAATCGTCAGGAGAGCACAACCTTATAGAAATAGTAGATATGGCTGTGGACTGTGCTCTATGGAAATTTACGAAATGTTTAAACTTAAGGATAATCCTGGTCTAATTAACAATAGATCTGACCTTAGGGTTCTATGTGTGCATTGTTACTCCCGCACCTTTAAATATTTTAA
>NC_068996.1:37426374-37430005 GCF_001194135.2 Octopus bimaculoides | reverse complement strand
TTTTGGTTTTTATCCTACCAAATTCTGGTGCCTCAAACATTTTTAAGTACCACATTTAATCTTTTGATTAAATCTATATTATATATATATATATATATATATATATATACGACGGGCTTCTTTCAGTTTCCATCTACCAAATCCACTCACAAGGCTTTGGTCAGCTTGAAGCTATAGTAGAAGACACTTGCCCAAGGTGCCAATAATGATCAATACATATAATTCCTTTCTTGGAGCAAATTTGGCATACAGCTGTTTCCAGTAGTCATTATTGGTATTTGGTAGATGGAAAACTAGAAGAATCCCAAATTAGAAAATTTTGTAAATCTATTTTGTAAATCTCACAAAGAGAGATATTTAGGAACAGTACTTTGGAGTAAAGATTATTTGCCGACATAACATGGTAGTCCTAATTTAGGACGAATGTTGCTGTAATTTAGCCCCCAGGAGACATCGTCTCCAGCTGGCTAAACGACACAATCTGTGTCCTTATATTTTCAAATCAGGACTGCCATGTTATGCTGGCAAATAATCTTTACTCCAAAGTTCTGTTGCTGAATATCTCTCATGAAATTTACAAATAGTAATTTTCTAATTTATAAATCAGTGACTAGTTGTCACTTTGAAAACTATATATTTCAAATGGGAATTTGGCAGCGCCACCTCTAGCCGAGCAATTATTCTGTGCTGATGAAGGGTAATAACCCAGAAATCATGATATTGTTTTGAGCTGAGTGCGGGAGCTAGATTCCCTTGTTTGAAAATATAAGGACACAGATTGTGTCGTGTAGCCAGCTGGAGATGATGTCTCCTGGGGCTAAATTACAGCAACATTCATCCTAAACTAGGACTGCCATGTTATGTTGGTGGAAGAATCCTGTCATGTATATATATGTATGTATTAGTGTGTCTTGACAACCGATGTTGGGGTGTTTATGTCCCTGTAACTTAGTGGTTTGGCAAAAGAGTCCGATAGAATAAGTCCTAGGCTTACAAAGAATAAGTCCGGGGGTCGATTTGTTCAAATAAAGATGGCACTCCTGCATGGCCACTGTCAAATCATTGAAACAAGTAAAAACAAAAAGAATATATCTTTATATATACTCTTTTACTTGTTTCAGTCATTTGACTGCGGCCATGCTGGAGCACCGCCTTTAGTCAAGCAAATCGCCCCCAGGACTTATTCTTTGTAAGCATAGTACTTATTCTATCGGTCTCTTTTTGCTGAATCGCTAAGTTAAGGGGACGTAAACACACCAGCATCGGTTGTCAAGTGATATTGGGGGGAGGGGGGGACAAACACACACACATATATACCCACCCTAGAATATTATTCTAGAATACCTAGGATATTATTCTAAAAATGAACCATTACACCATTGAAATCTCGAAGCTACGAGATGCTTGATTAATTCAAAGCAATGTAAATAAATAAGCAATACATTTGACAGAGCAATCTGAATGCTAGAGGATTAGAGGCTGACCACCAATGATCAACAACTATAGATACATCCCTATTGAAGAGTACCACAACAGCATATGCAGAGTGAAATCTTGATAACCCCTCAGATGTTTCCCCTTTAACATTTAAATCAGCCAGATCTGGCCTCTTGCACCTACCCTACAATGTCATTATAATATAAACAATCGCATCATTGAAATCTCAAAGCTATGAGATAATACATGGGTGGGCGTTGCAAGTACTGCCTGACTGACCCTCGTGCTGGTGGCATGTAAAAGCAGCCACTACACTCTCGGAGTGGTTGGCGTTAGGAAGGGCATCCAGCTGTAGAAACTCTGCCAGCTCACATTGGAGCCTGGTGCAGCCATCTGGCTCACCAGTTCTCAGTCAAATCGTTCAACCCATGCTAGCATGGAAAGCGGACATTAAACGATGATGATGATGATACATATATATGACAGGCTTCTTTCAGTTACCGTTTACCAAATCCACTCACAAGGCTTTGGTCAGCCTGAGGCTATAGTAGAAGACACTTGCCCAAGGTGCTGCGCAGTGGGACTGAACCTGGAATCATGTGGTTGGTAAGCAAGCTACTTACCACACAGCCACTCCTGCACCTATATATATATATGTATATATAAATAAATTCTGTGAGCCACCTCTTTCCCTTGTTTCTCTTAGGAGATAATCACTTATCAAATGTGTGTACGAGTGTGTGTGTGTGGGATCTTTGATATTGAACATACATGTGTGTGTGTGTGTGTGTGTGTGTGTATAATTTTTTGAGATTGCTTTCATGTATTGCACTCTACTCTGAGTGCTTTTCTCTTAGGTTTGTAATTTTTAATGTACACACATACACACAGAGACAAATACACATATACACACATATTCTGTCAAAACATCCGTCCTCCTTGTGGAAACAATGGCTTTGATTAGGAGTATGGAGGAGGTATTTGATGTTTGAACACACATTTTCATGCATGTGTGTGTGTGTGTGTGTGTGTGAGAGAGAGTGAGTGATGAAAATGTCATCTCCACATACAAATGACATATTTTTATATCTTTATAATTTCTATACCTGGTGATCACTTGAATAGGAAACATCGAGAAAATCAAAGAGTGCAAATACTAAAAAAATCATTACCTCCATTAGAAAATATTGTGAGAAAGAGAAAGACTACAAAACTGAAAACAGAACAACAATAATGATTGGACTCTTAAATGTTATTCCATTTAAACCTATGGGGTATGTACATGTCAGTTATGTTTGTAATAGAGGAATTTATACAAATAGTTTGTGAGAATTGTTACAATAATATCCGGACTTCTATAGACCTGTGATGAGTTACTCCGTTATTTTTCTGCTTATGGAGAACTATTGTATAAATTATTTCTATAAATTCCTCTATTACAAACATGATTGACACGTACGTACTCAATAGGTTTCTGATATATATACATATATATATATATATATATATATGTCTGGACATTTTGCTGGAAATATAGTGATAGGAACCAATGCACAGCTCCTCCTTTCCAAACGAAACTAATGCGTATGTACCAGGGAACATGTCTGTATGGAAATGTTTATGTATACATATGTGTATGTATGTATGTTTGGGTGGGTGCATATATATGTGTCCTCCTCATGTATAATAACAGTAATAATTGACTCATTGGTGTGCATGTATAGACATTTGTGTATGTACATTTCAATGTACATATATGTATTTATGTATATTTATGTATATCTATATATGTTAAAGTATGCATATGTGTGTTTTTACGATTTTTTATGTTTATATTTGGATATTTTAAATTAACTTCATGAACTTTATAAAAAATCTCTGAAGAGGCCTAGAGAATCATCCATGTACCTCTATTTCATCCATCAATTACTTCAGCCTACTGGAGTTATATAGATAGAATGAGGCATGTCACCTCTAGACTGAAACAGCTGTAAGTCATTGTCCCATTTTCGGTAACTAGATGTCCTTTTTTAATTACTGATATGACATAATATGTCACATGTGTTATTATTGTCCTCTTAGTTAAAAAATAAACAGGTAAATTGACACAATACAATGTCTGCAAATTGATGAATACCACCTATTCCCCTCCATTTTCTTATTGCTATATACATACACACACACATATATATAT
>NC_068996.1:37421499-37423999 GCF_001194135.2 Octopus bimaculoides | reverse complement strand
AGATGCTGTTATCAGTAGGATTGATATTGAAAATATAAGTGACATTAACTTATTGATCTATGCAGGAGAAATAGTAGCTATTAGCAGACTAGGTATTCTTCAAGGAAACAATAAGAAGGAGCAGATGTAGAAAAAGAGATTAGAAAATAACATGAAAACTGTAAGAGAAGATGTAAGTAGAATAGAAAACTGAAAACAGGACAAGTTAAGAAACAATATTTGAATCTCTTCCATAAATGTATATGTTTTCTCCACTAGAATAGATGTCAAAATCTTATAGGTAGTAGACAAACATGTTATAGGCTGGTAGTTTTTTTTGGTCTTTGGCTTCGTTATTTTTGGGGAGGAGGTAAGTAATACCATTTGCCATCCAATGGAGAGTTTTTTCTGGGTCTTTCATAATACTATTAAATAGTATTACTAACATTTTGTGTGCAGACGAGAGTGATGAGAGCCAGAAATTTAGTACTCTATCAATACTAGGGGATTTCCACTTATGAGCCTTCGTTAGTGCCCTCCTTAGATTGGCGATTGAGATGTCTTCCCATACCTGTTCTTGTAGATTTTTGTAGGTGTCTTGGGTGCGTTTGATCCAGTCTACGTTTTCATTGTAAGGTTTCTCATCACTCCAGATCCCTTTCCAAAACTTCTTCCATTAGGGATGGATTTTTAATGGTTATTTTTTTCTTTCCCTATTTCTCTGTAAAATGATTTGGCATTGGATTTGAACATCTTATTTTGCTTGTAGAATTTAATTATTTTCTCAAATCTGCGTATTCTCTGAGCTTTTGCTAGAACTTTTTGTTTAAGTGTTTCATTCGCTGACATTAGTTCTTCTCTTGTTGAGAGTCCATATTTTCTCACAATCTTTCTGCCTTTTCTTGATCTTACACCGTTTCCAGAGATTAGCTCAGTTAATATTGATATTTTTCTTCAGAATGATTCAATCTCAGTTTCAATTCTACTTCTCTAGTTTGATTTTCTTTTCGAATTTGGTATTGTTGGCTTTTTGGGTGTTAAACAGCATCTTTCGATTACCTTAGCAACAGAGTAAATAATTTCATTTAACTTATTAAGATCGGGTTTTAGTTATTGTATGATCTCTTGTGTAACACAGTTGCCAATTTTTATTTTCGTTTTATGCTGGTGTGCATTTGAGAGTTTATGGAGTGGTTCCCTATCATCCATATTTGTATGCCCTACAAATGAAAGCTCATTCAGAACTTCCTGCTTCATTTCAAAGATAGATTTTCTGTGTTGTTCAGCAAATATGTGGTCTTCAAATTCTCTTTCGACATCATTTTCCTGGCTGTTTTTTCTAGGGTCATTATATTTTCCTTTTTCTTCGGGCTCTTGAGTGGTTTCGGCAGATGGTCGCCTTTTAGTCAATGCTTGTGGTCCAACATTCCTCTCCTGCTTTGTTATTTCTTTCCTGACTTATATTTAGGTCATTCTCTACCACATTTTTAATAGAGGTTAATTCTGCATCTGTGAGTCTGGTATTTCTGAAGATATCTCTTCTAACATTTGCTAATCTGTTTTCATCTAGATTTGGTCTGCTAGCTGGATTCCGGCTCCTCCAAATTTTGTAGGAGTTTGCGGTGTGTTTCTCTTGGGTTGGCCTACTTAATGCAAAGTAATAAGCGTATATTACTTCTTTATATTCTTCCCGGTTCCATTTAGTTCTTTTACATTTTTGATTTTGTGGTCGTTGTGGTGGTGAACTTTGGGGGCTTAATTTGGTACAAATCCCATTTAAGTGACCTTCCAGGCTCGTATTCAGGGAAGATATTCTGCCATTTGAAAATTTTTCGCCATCAAGCTGACAGGCATGCTTCCAGAATAACTATTGGACAAGCGATTCGGTGTACTGTTTTAAGTAAAGTCAAATTATTATTAAATTTTCATTTTTTAAAAAGAAATTTTTATTTATTTATTATATATTTTATGTATTTTTTTTTAACCACTAATCTTCATACAGGGGCCGCATTTATCATCATTAGCAACAGTACCAGTAATCGTAGTAGCAACAGCAATATCACTATCAGCAGCAGCAGTGGTAATAGTAGTAGTAGTAGTGGCAGCAGCAACAGTAGCAGTACAAGTAGCAGTAGTAGCAATAGTAGTAGTAGCAGTAGTGGCAGCAGCAGCAGTGGTAGTAATAATAGTAGTAGTGACAGCAGCAGTAGTAGCAACAGCAACAGCAGTAGCAGTAAGTGCAGCTCATGTATTTTTTTTGGGGGGGGGATGGGATGGGATCAGTCAAAAAGAGTTCAAATGTCTACTACTACTAGCAGCGATCAACAGCAACAGTGACTTTGAAAAGAAAAATTAAGGAAGGGCCGACTTACTCTGTTCTGTATTATTTGTGAGTAGAGAAGTTGTGTTCGACCAGAGAGAATCTATTATTATTATCATTATTATTATTATGTTTGACTTTTGCTTTGTATTTGTACAAGTTGACTCCAAGTCTCACCCAAAGGCCTCAAGAGACAACAAC
>NC_068996.1:37413010-37420619 GCF_001194135.2 Octopus bimaculoides | reverse complement strand
GACTTGTGCCAAAATTTGAAACCATTATTATTATCATTATTATTATTATGTTTGACTTTTGCTTTGTATTTGTACAAGTTGACTCCAAGTCTCACCCAAAGGCCTCAAGAGACAACAACTTAGAAGTTCAAGTTAGTGTTATGCCTAGGGTGTCATATATTTGGTTTTGCACATAGTAAAATTATAAGTTTGTTTTAAAATTTGAGATTACATAGACAGTATTTTACGTAGGATATGGGCAGTTCCCATGAGTGCTATCTTTTGAATTTCTGCCATTTTGGGGTTTCCTATTATTATTATTATTATTATTATTATTATTATTATTATTATTATTATTAACAACAGATTTCGCTACTGTTAAATATTATTATCAGTAATGTGGTACACATGAATCCAAAGAGACAATCTTCAGTAATGTGACACTTCTCTACTACTACTAATAATAATAATCCTTTCTACTATAGGCACAAGGCCTGAAATTTGGGAGAGGGGAATAGTTGACTACATCAACCCCAGTACTCAACTGGTACTTAATTTATTGACTCCCAAAAGGATGAAAGACTAAGTCAACCTCGACAGAATTTGAACTCAGAATGTAGCGGCAGATGAAATAGCGCAAAGCATTTCGCCTGGCGTGCTAACAACTCTGCCAGCAAATAAATAACTGTTGATGGGAATTAAGAGATATTGTCATGAAAGCAGTGTACAAGTGGATTCCAAGGCACAGTCTTCAGTAATGTGATGCCATCGCAATGACAATGACAATCATGGCTACAACATGACAACAGGAGCTGGTGAACCAGGGACTAGCATCAAGTTCCAAAGTCTGCTTTGGCAAATTTCCATTGGTTGGACACCCATGCTAACACCAACCACTTTATACTGTGCACTGGATGTTTTTTTGTTTTATCTGGTACTGACATTAGTGAAGTGTAATTGTCACCCATTACACATTCTGTGTGAAAAAAAGCAGAGCATAAGTCAGCATGGGAAGCAAATCTTAAATGCAATCAGCTGACACGTTCAGAAGATATGACTGTGATGGGGATTGGACATGTAAATGTGCCTGGCAACGTTTCTTGTGTGGAAACAAAATCAGATGTCAAGGTACTGAGCCATACAGAAGAAAAGACAAAGAAAAAGAAAGTTGTATGGCAAACCCACCTTATCCATGATAGCAGAGAAATATTTCTGTTTAAAAACAACGATGATCATGGTAATATGATGATGACAATGATGGTGGTGGTTATGACAATGATAGTGATGATGATGATGATGATGATGATGATGATGATGATAACGGATGATGATAATGGTGGAGATGTTAGAGGTAATGGTGATACAGATCCTGGTGGTAATGATGGGTGGGGGTGGTGATAATGATTGATGTCATAGTCGTGGCTGTAGTAGCAGTGGGGATGATGATGATGATGATGATGATGATGAGGAGGAGGAGGAGGAGGAGGAGGGGGACAATGATGGTGGTTGTGGTAATGATGGTGGAGTTGATATACAAGAAAATTGTCTACTAACTTATGGTACTCGTCTGTGCTTTGGCCGTCCTGTTTGGGAATGTAGTATGGTACTATGTAAGGACAACTGAGGTAGAAGTTAGCCAATAGTAGTTCACCAAATTCAGGAAAATTCTGCCACAAACCAACAGCAACGAGAGCAATGGCGAAAGCAGATTCATGACTGGAGGACACTTGTTCTGCTCCTTTTTTCTGTTATTTGAAAATAATATACATAAATAAATGTTATTTTGAAGAAAAAACAAATAAAAAACAAAAACAAAATCTCCTGCATAGCTGCAGGTGACTGTGTGGTAAGAAGCTTGCTTCCCAACCACATGGTTCTGGGTTCAGTCCTACCGCATGGCACCTTGGGCAAGTGTCTTCTACTATGGCCTTGGGCTAACCAAAAGCCTTGTGAGTGGATTTGGTAGATGGAAACTGAACGAAGCCCATCGTATATATAAATATATATATATATATTTATGTACGTGTTTGTCCTCAGCACCATCGCTCGACACTGATGTTGGTGTGTTTATGTACCTGTAACTTAGCAACTCGGCAAAAGTGACATAATAAGTCCTAGGTTTACAAAGAATACATCCTGGGGTTGATTTTTATGACTAGAAAACCCTTTAAGGTGGTGCTCTAGCATGGCTGCAATCAAATGACTGAAACGAGTAAAAGACTAAAAAAATATCTTTATTCTTTATCATCTTTTATCTTTTACTTGTTCCAGTCATTAGAGTGTGGCCAATGTGGAGCACCACCTTGAATTTGAAGAATTTTAGTTGAACAAATTGACTCTAGTAATAACTGCCAGGTTACAGGGATGTAAACACAGCAACACCAGTTGTTAAGTGGTGGTGGGGAAACAATCACACATGCATGCATGCATATATAAAAAGATGGGTTTCTTTCAGCTTCCATGTACCAATCTATTCACAAGGCATTGGCCGGTGCACTGTTATAGTAGAAGACACATGTACAAAGTGCCATGTAGTGAGAACTGAACCCAGAAGCATGTGGTTGGAAAGCAAGCAAATTTCTTACCACACAGCAACACACACACAATAAATAAATAAATGTTTATCAGAAAATGAAACATGTACTTACAACTATCATTTTTGCAATAAAGAATATAGCATAAGTGATTCCTTCGGGTTGTTCTTTTGTAGAGATATGCTTATTGGAAACCTCAATTGTCTGTCCCTGAACAAGCATTGTTAATTTGGTTAGTTTATCCTTCAAGTGGGTTCCACTTACAGGTGAAATGGCATTAATTAGCGTGTTGGCTGCTTTACGAATACTGAACACATATTCTTTTAACTGAAAGAAAAAAAAAAAAAAAGGGAATGAATTATCTTAATATATAAAGCTGAACTTGTGTATCTGTGTGAAGCCTTTTTAAAAGTTTATAGAAATTCACATTTTCCACTTTTTTGTAAAATTTTTTACATCAATGGAATTTTCTTGATGTGAACTTTCCAGTGCAGTAATTAGATTTTTAAAATTCCATTTACTTTGTGTGATTTAAGGGAGATTTGGCTGTTGTTTCTAGCAACTTTTATATTTCTTCCCTTCTACCTGTACCGGTGTTCTTACACATCGATCACGTGCTCAACATATAATATAGAGAGTAAGAGTAGAAGAGGGAGGGAGAGAGAGAGAGAGAGAGAGAGAGAGAGAGAGAGAAAGTGATACATACAAAGTCATAGATTAACTTGCTTTAAGACTATTCTTTCCTTCTATCACCCACATTTCTAATGGAGTTCACTGATTTGCAAAGTATTGTCCTGTAGTTTGTATATTTACAAAACATTGACGAACATGAGTTATATTGTACAATATTAACTGATGATGATGATGGTCATACTTGGTAATTTCAGGCACTCCCTTTAGATGAAGAATAGAATATAATGATTTCTGAAGCAAAGTACTATTTACAAAACAAAAACCCAAAGGCTGACATCCCATTGCTGTTTAACTCCAGGTAAGAGGTTATCAAGCAGATCTAGGATCAAACACATTCCAGTTATGAACAGGCAAGTCATTGCTTTTTCTTTCCCAGTCTCAGTATATTTAGGATGTATCTCAGTCCCCCTCAAGAAGAGGCAGCAAACTGGAGGGTAATTTAGCTATTTCTTTGAGTCAAGTGACAATACGAAAACTCTTAGCTTGATATTCCATTGTTTAGTTTCGGTGACAAAGTGACAATCAAATGCCATGTCACAAAACATTGCTTAGCCAATGGGCACAGGAAATAACAAAAGATATTTTAATTAGTTGCCATAATGATTGTTAACCGGGTCAGCATGAATAAGAGCTTATATTGTACTGTTGCTACCCTTACTGTTTTAACATCTACTTTTCCATGCTTGCAAGGGTTGGTCAGAGTTATTGAGGTAGATTTTTGTTGGCTGGATGCTCTTCCTGTTACCAACTAATACCATCATTATTTAACGTCCGTTTTCCATGCTAGCATGGGTTGGATGATTTGATTGGGGACTGGCGAACCCAATGGCTACACCAGGCTCCAATCTGATCTGGCAGAGTTTCTACAGCTGGATGCCCTTCCTAATGCCAACCACTCTGAGTGTAGTGGGTGCTTTTTACGTGCCAACGGCACGAGGGCCAGTCCAGCGGTACTGGCAACAGCCATGCTCAAATGGTGTTTTTTACATGCCACCTGCACAGGAGTCATTCCAATGTTTTGTTCACATGCCACCAGCACAAGTGCCAGTAAGGCGAAGCTGGAAACCATCGCGCTCAAATGGTGCTTTTTACATGCCACCAGCACGGAAGCGATGTATATATATATATATATATATATATATAGTTATATATTTGACAGGCTTCTTTCAGTTTCAAAACTACTTATGAAGCCTTCATCAGGTTTGGGAGTTCTGGGGGCTGAATCCACAACCATATGGCAGGAGAGCAAACTTCTTAAGCACACAGCCATGGCTACTCTGTCTGTCTGTCTGTATGTATGTATGTATGCATGCATGCATGCATGCATGCATGCATGCATGCATGTATATATACTACACTCCGAAAGATAGTTGAAATTTACAGAAAAACTGAAGATGAAGACAGGTGTATAAGCAACAAGCTGGTATATTAGTTTGAGGCCCAGAAAGGTGAGAAAGTCATTTAAGTTTCGAGCCTACGCTCTTCAACAGAAACGAACACAAGGAAATAAACAGAGAGAGAATGAAAAAAACTTGTGGATTTAGCGATCAATCATGGCGATTGGTTGCAAAAAAGTAGTTGGACAGGAGAGCAAGGAAGAAGGAGAGATAGTAAAGTACTGGTGATCCCAAAATGAAGGTGTGCATGTGTGTATGTATGTGAGAGTAAGCGTGTGCATGTGGATAAAGGCTAGTGACTTTGACATGTGGATGTGTGCGTAAGTATGTGTGTCTGTAATGTGTGGGTGTGTATATGATGTGGATACTAGGAAGTGTTCAGTGCTAGTGTGTGTAGAGTAGTGTGATGTGGTATAGTGGTGTGGGGATGTGAGGGTGAGGTGCAGGTGGAGTGTGGAGGTAGGGGTGAGGCATGTGGTAGTGAGATGTGTGGGTATGGGTGGAAGGGTATCAATGAAGGAAGAAGTGGGTAGGAGTGAAGAGAAGAAATAGGTGTCAGGGCAAGAGAGGAGAGAAGAGGTGGGTAAGAATGAAGAGAGGAAGTATGTGTCAGATGAAGAGAGGAGGGGAGGGGAGTTGAACCCATGTGGTGCAAAGGAGCAAAGAGAGAAGATTAATTCCTGTTCTCTCTCTCTCTCTCTCTCTCTCTATATATATATATATATATATATATATATATATATATAATGATAATAATATTAGGGATAAAAATCCAAATTTACAAGTAAAAACTCAAATTCAATTTATCAAAAATGAAAATTAAATTAAGTTTCACAGTATAAAATATATAAATATATAGTATTAGAGAAAAGAACCAAAGTTCATGAACTCATCCATGAAAATCCACAGTCACATATAGAAAAATTAATAAGTAAAACACGATAGATAAGTATAATATAATACAAAGTAAATATCATAAGTTAAAGATAATAAAACGACTACACATGTTTCATAACCAAGTTTTCAAATAGAAAATAAAATATATTCAAATTGATTAAATCGATCGAAAATCAATTCTATTCAAAAATAGATAATATCTCCTTAATTCATTAGTACATAAATTACAAAAATTATTACCTATACGATAGGATTTCGCCTTACAAACTATCTCTTATTGTAAAATGTACTTAATATTTTTAGATTTAAGTTCCCAAATATATTTATTAAGGCCAGTAGAATTAATCAAATTTCTATTCTTAAAGGAGTGCATATGTTGAGCCACCTGTAATTTAGTTTTATTAGAAGTCGATCCTATATGAATCTTATTTAAAATATAACCATTATGTTTATTCCTGTCCATTAAAGTCACTTTGCATTTATACACGACATCCTTCAAATTGCATTTATTATTAAATTTACATTTAGTCTTATCTCTACATGTACAATTAATTATATCCTGGTCCACATTATTATTATTATTATTATTATTATTATTAGAATAAGTATTTAATTTATATTTATAATACTTATTTAACTTAAATCTATTAAAAGAAGAGATAATGTTACTAACATTATTAGTAGTAGAATAACTTACACCAAAATTATTAGTAGAAAAGATGTAATATTTTTTATTATCTCAAAGGAATATATCAATAACTTTTAAAATTTCCTTGATAATGTTAGTTAACTTGAACACCATATGGAATGATTAGCCAAAGTTTGTTCTTATTATAGATATTATTGTATTTATTATTATCATTAAAAGATATAAATTTAAATCTATTGTTGTCTCCATTACAATTATGTTTATGTAATTTTTTATAATTGGAAGAAAGTAATGATATTCTCTTACCTATAGTAAATGTTAATGATTTTTTAATTGAAGGTAGGTGATTACTTTTCGCATAAATGTATTTAATATTTTCATTAATCTTATGGAAAGGTTGGGTATTACCTGTAGATAAGTTAAAATTAGCATCTAAATAATTTATATTATAGTTCTCATTATAAATAGTAATCTTTAATCCATTTCTTTTGAAAAAAATGTATATTCTCTTCTTATATCATTCTAGTGTTCTATTGGTACAAGTCTTAGCAATAAAAGGCCATCCCTATATAAACCACCCTCCAATTTTAAGTTTTCAAGTTGAAGTTCTGATAATAAATATATACCTACTAAATTAGTTACCTGTCCTGAATCGGGTGCCCCCACTGGTATATCAAAATAGTCCCTAGTATCTTTCCTAGCCCACAACTTATTATTATATTTAATCAACGATTTCCTAGCCATTTTAACTACATTGACTTCATCATAAGTCATACCTACCTTTTTCATTGCATAAATTAGGGCCTTATTAAGTACAATCTCATTAATAGAAGAATAATAATTATCAATATCTATTTGAATAAATTTATAACTATTTTTATCTTTAATATTAAACCATTTTAAAGTATCTATAGTACTATTCCATAATTTAAGGTAATTAAAATCATTTAATCTATTAATATATTTATCTAAAATGATCTTACTTAATTTACCTAGATCTGATTTACATGGACAAATAAGCCTAACTTTAGGGTCAGAATAAAAATTATCCTTATGGTCTTTCAAAGTAATTCTAGGGTGCAGAGTTACATAAGTTTCAGTCTTATTATCTAATTCATATTTTAACATTATTAATTTAGAGGCCTTATTTATAGAACATAAAGTATTATCCGGAACAATTTTATATTTTTTATTAATTTCTTTCTCTAATAGGTAATCATGTAATTTGACATATAGTTCATACAGGTTCCTAGTTTTATCTGATTGTACTATAATTCCATCCATATTTCTAAATTGTTTTATTTTAATAGCTAGATTTCTTAAATAATCATTATGTCTATTTGGGTATTTTTGAAATTTAATATTTTTCACTACCTTCCAAATATTATCCTCTAAAATCTGCAAATCCCTATTATACAGGGGTTCTTTTCTAGATTTAAATTTAGAATTAATATAATCTA
>NC_068996.1:37410841-37412130 GCF_001194135.2 Octopus bimaculoides | reverse complement strand
CTTTTTCTCTTAGCCTTCTTAACAAAACTTTCTATATTGCAAGTTATTTCATGTTAAAGTTGTCGTATTTCTGTAATTTCAGCCAATCACTGACGTCTATTCAGCTGAATACAGTTACTGCTGTTTTTGTAAACAATAATTTTTGCTAGTGTCAAGATCGTTATTCCTTGGTAATTATATCGTTATTTCCTAGTAAGGGTTTAGGGTGTTAGGGTTCGGGTTTTAGAGTTAGGGTTATGAGTGAGGTTATGGCAAAAATAATCATAACCCTAACCCTAACTCTAAAACCCGAACCCTAACCCTAAAATCCTAAAGCTAAAACCAGTACAAACGCACGAACGATGTCATAAATAACAGTACCACCGATAGTTGTTGATAAACAACGGCACTAATTTTATTCAAGGGAAAAGATCCCATGACACCATTAGCACATGTTGTTTACATTCCACGGCAGTAATTATTTTCACCTCAATAAACGCCAGTGATTGGTTGAAATTACCGAAATACGACAATTTTTTTACATGAAATAACTTCGAATACAAAAATTTTTATCTGTTCTATAACACAAAATATACGAGTATACGAAGTTTGAAAGTGTTTCACCACGCCCATCAATTCAGAAAGATCCAAACAACTATATCACCATTAAATAAAAGAAAAAACATTTAACAAAATTATTGAAAAGAAATACAAAATTTATCTAATCAAATCTTTAGTTTAAATAAAATTATAAGTGTTGTACTATTAACTTAACCTTAATTAGAATATTAACTAATAATCAAAGAAATTATATTAAAAAACCACTTATTTATCTCATAAATCATAAAGAAATATTAAACAATATTATTGGAAATAAATGCAACACTAATCTAATCGAAGTTTTGGTTTAAACTAAAATGATAAACTTAATACTATTAACTTAGTGTTAAATAAGGTATTGGCTAACATTAAAATATCAATTGAATTAATATAAAAATACATATTTTTCCAAACAATGATAGAAAATCATTTAACAAAATTAATGAAGATAAAAGCAATACTTATCTCAACAATACTATAGTTTAAACAAAAAATTTTAGATATTAAATTCAGAACTAAGCGTTCATTAAAAAGAAATCGTGTGAAGATATTGCGTAAAGAAAAAGAATAGAATAAAGAGATATAAAAACATGAATGAAAGTTTTATTTATAAAATCATGAATGAAAATTAAAATTAATATAACTTAAATCATAATAAGACAATTAACTATATTGTAAACATTTTGGGAGAGAGAGAGAGAGAGAGAGAG
>NC_068996.1:37408537-37410027 GCF_001194135.2 Octopus bimaculoides | reverse complement strand
TATATATAAATACAAAATGGGACAAGAACGCAAAACATCCAGACAGTTAGGTGATACAAGAAAGGGACAACAAAACATCCAGATGGATGACACAAAGAAAACAAGGACGAGTCATTCGGAGTTTTCTTTCCTCAGTCCAGTTTCAGATCATCTTTGCAATTTTGGCTGGTTATACTCGAGATTGCTCCAACCTGGCCAGCCCCAAGGAAAAACTAAGCTAAGAACATTAGATTCCTTGGAAGAAAGCAGCGAATGTGTACGCAAACAAAGACAGAAAAAAAAACGGAGAAAGTTACACAAATACAAATAACAGGACATAGCAACAGATGTCTTTCGACTAATGACAAATTAAATTAAGCTGGCATGTGTGGAAGTAATACGGCAGGGATACAAAATTTTACATGCACAGGGAAGAATATAGATGTTGCACGGACATACACACACCTTTTTACTTGTTTCAGTCATTTGACTGTAGCCATGCTGGAGCACGACCTTTAGTCGAATAAATCAACCCCAGAACTTATTCTATTGTTCTCTTTTTGCTGAACCGCTAGGTAATGGGGATGTAAACACACCAACATCGGTTGCCAAGTGATGGTGTGAGGACAAAGACAGACACAAACAACAAACACATACATACACACATATATATATATAAATATATGTATTTATATATAGTTAATACTGTGAAACTTAATTTAATTTTAATTTTTAATAAATTGATTTTGAGTTTTTACCTGCAATTTTGGATTTTATCCCTAATATTATTATTATTATATATATATATGGCGGACCTCTTTTAGTTTCCGTCTTCCAAATCCATTCACAAGGCTTTGGTCGGCTAAAGGCTATAGTAGAAGACACTTGCCCAAGGTGCCACACAGTGGGACTGAATCCGGAACCATGTGGTTAGGAAGCAAGGTTCTTACCACACAGCCATTCCTGCGTCTATATATATATACATCATTGCTATTATGTGAAAGTGTCCTAATTCCAAAACCTTGCTTTTTCGAAAAATGAAAAAAGAGCTTCACCATTCCGTAGCAAAACTGTTGTACTACACTTTGACAATTTTTGATATCTTGGCATCTGAAGCAGCTGGAGATAGAGTAGAAGAACCGGCTATTACAAGCAAAAGAACCGGCTATTACAAGCAAAAATAAATATTGAAAAAAAACCAAAAAAAAAAACCCAATTGGCCAAATTTGAACATACAGCAGTTTAACATAATAACAACAGTATGTGTGTGTGTGTGCATGTGCATCCATCTGTTGATTACACCACCTGTCTTCGTCTGTTGCTTTTTTCGTAAATTCTCCTATATATATATATATATATATATATATATAACTTGCACTTTCATAAATTTAAAATTCTATAAAAAGTGCAAATACTGGAAGGAATGAGTTTTCGTTCATAAATTTATAATTTTTGAATTATCAAAGAATGAACTATTGTTTTAATTAGATAAAAAAAAAAATATGGCATGG
>NC_068996.1:37407102-37408143 GCF_001194135.2 Octopus bimaculoides | reverse complement strand
ATATATATATATATATATATATATATATATAGCAATAAAAAAATGGAGGGGAATATGTGGTACTCATCAACTTGCAGACATTGTATTATGTCAATTTGCCTGTTTATTTTTCAACTAAGAGGACAATAAAAACAATATACAAACACATGTGACATATTATGTCATATCAGTAATTAAAAAGGACATCTAGCGACCAAAAATGGGACAATGACTTACAGCTGTTTCAGTCTAGTGGTGACTTGCCTCATTCTATCTATATAACTCCGGTAAGCTGGAGTAATTGATTGATGAAATGGATGAAATAGAGGTACGGATACATATTATCCCTTAGTGGGTTGGATTCACAACCACTAACTTTCTTGGATTATATATATATATATAAATTTGTTAAAATGGAAAACAAACACCAAGGCAAGACATCTCAAGTGATACATGTTATTATTATAAAAAATTATTAAGCAATTTTTAAAGTCTTACAGCTGTTTCTGGGATATCCCAAAAACATGTGGAATATCCCATCATCGGAGAGAGATGGTGAGATGATGGGGTATTCCACGTTTTTGGAATATCCCAGAAACAAGTGTAAGATTTTATATCTGCTGTATCGGAATTCTACAATAGTTCCATAACTCCTGTCTCAGTTATGGGCTTTGAACCCTGGTAATCTGTTACAGAGCACTTACCCAGCATAGCCATCCGTTTAGATCACCTGTGAACTAAACCCCTCTATTATATATATATATATATCATCATCATCGTTTAAAGTCCGCTTTCCATGCTAGCATGGGTTGGACGATTTGACTGAGGACTGGTGCAACCGGATGACTACACCAGGCTCCAATCTAATTTGGCAGAGTTTCTACAGCTGGATGCCCTTCCTAATGCCAACCACTCAGAGTGTAGTGGGTGCTTTTACGTGTCACCCGCACGAAAACGGCCACGCTCGAAATGGTGTCTTTTATGTGCCACCCGCACAAGAGCCAGTCCAGGGGGCACTGGCAACGATCTCGCTCGAAAACCCTACAAGGCCAGTCAGGCGGT
>NC_068996.1:37398042-37403053 GCF_001194135.2 Octopus bimaculoides | reverse complement strand
GTTGTACTCATGATTGCAAGATCATGAGTTTAATTCCCAGACTGGACTGTGTTCTTGAGCAAAGCGCTTCATTTCATGTTGCTCTGCAATCATTTCAACATCTGACATGTGGCACCCATTTGCACCTGTACAGGTAATGTCGATTTGATGGAGGGAGTGAGCTTATGTCTACACAAACATTTGATCACTATAAGCAAATCATCTGTGTGGTTGTTCGGTAAGAAATTGTTGAACCCTCATACGTCGTCTAATGATGGGAGAGTCCATTGTGTATATATTTCATTTTTGTATATGGTTTGCAAGATTCTTTATGTGAATTCGTGTGTTGAAGCATACTTTTTTTGTGCCTGATGAGAGTCTTTCTGTTCTAATGACTTATTAATTAACACACTCACCGGTTTGATTTCAACCCATTTACTTATTTATTTATTCTAAAATTTTTGTTGCTTCTTGCAACCTTTTCAATAGTCGATGACTCTGTCCGTTATCAGAGCTGCATTCGTTTTGTTTGTTTGTTTGTTTATGAGTATGTGTGTGTGTCTGTGTGTATTTGCGTATATACTTGTCTCCTTTTGTCTATGTATATGGGTTTGTGTAACTATGCATGTGCCTCTGTTATGTATGGATGTATGTCTCCATATGTGTTCTTGTGTGTGTGAGTGAAGTGTGTGTATATATGGTCATGTGTTTCAGTCTTTTTTTGTGTATGCATGTCTGCCTCTATTACTTATGTACCTATCTCTCAACTTATCTACTTGCTCACTTACATATCCATTTACCTACATATATATATGGTATGTAAGATTAATCCCTGGTGAGACATCTAGAAGCATTGAGCAAAGACTAAATGAACATTTGAGACAATATGATGACAAAAAATAGTCCTCCATACTATACCAACATGCCAAAGACCAACATGGAGGCACACTGAGTAGACTTGACATCCGCATTTTATTCAAGCACCTGAAGGGCCAACACTCAGACAAATACAGGAGTATGTCCTCATAAATGAAACATCCCCAGTACTAAACAGGAAATACACATAGTAGGTAGTCATACTCCAATACTCACAGTTTATACATACACAGGTAGATTTGTTAGTAGGCTGTTATGTAGATGTGTATGTGTATATATATATCATCATCATCATCATCATTGTCGTTTTACGTCCGCTTTCCATGCTAGCATGGGTTGGATGATTTGACTGAGGACTGGTGAAACCGGATGGCTACTCCAGGGTCCAATCTGATTTGGCAGAGTTTCTACAGCTGGATGCCCTTCCTAACGCCAACCACTCTGAGAGTGTAGTAGGTGCTTTTATGTGTCACCCGCACGAAGGCCAGTCAGGCAGTACTGGCAACGGCCACGCTCAAAATGGTGTATTTTATGTGCCACCCGCACAAGAACCAGTCCAGGGGCACTGGCAACGATCTCGCTCAAAAGTCCAATATATATATATATATATATATATATATATAAAAGTAGGTAAATGGATATGTAAGTAAACTGATAGATAAGTAGATAAATAGGAACATAGGTAATACAGACAGACAAGAACACACACACATACATACGCAAAAGAAGACTGAAACACATGACCATATACACACACAAGGAGATAGAGGTACACAAACACAAACATTAATATGTAGAAAACATACAAAGTACATACACGCATACACACATACATACGTGTATACACATACACACAAACAAACAAAAAGAAAGCGGACAGAGTCACTGGCTACTGAAAAGTTTGCAAGAAGCAACAAAAGTTTTAGAAAAAATAAATAAATAAGTAAATGAGTGGAAATTGAACTGGTGAGTGTGTTAATTAATAAGGCATTAAAACAGAACGACTCTCCCCAGACACAATAATAAATATATATATATATATATATATATATATATATATATATACTTACATACACACACACATTCAAGTATATATGTAATAAGTAATAATCAATTATTACCTATATGCTTCATTACATGATGGCTACTTGATAAAATCTTATAAACCCTTAATTTTATAATATAATATTTATATTACAGTCATTTCATTGTTTACTTTGATATTCATAAATATGTTTGACACATCCTTAAATATATTTTGACCTCACTTAGTCTTTACATACACACACACACACTAATGTACATAAATATATACTGATCTAAGCATTTTTGTCCCTTCTTGGAGCAAAATAATACTAATGATTTTTTTTTATATAAGACAAAAGACAATTCAAAACGAGAGAGAGAGAGAGGGAGAGGGAGAGGGAGAGAGAGAGAAGTTTGCTATAGAATATCAGACCTTTGGCCTTGGTATTATCTTCTGGCTCTTGTGGTTTTGGTGGCGGTTTCTGAAAAGAAAAATAGAAATACAATCAATAACCAACAACCAACAAAATAATTTTGAGGTAGGTGAGAAAATAGATGGAGAAATTGCCAATATGACACTAATATGTGTGTGTGTGTCTGTTCAATTATAATAAAAACAATTTTACATTAGTCTGAAAGGTTACTCCATACTTTTGTAGAATACAAATTTATTATTTCGTTTTGGGATTTAGTTTGCAATATTCTTTATGTGAGTTCGTGTGTTGAAGAATATTCTGTTGTGTCTGGGGAGAGTTATTCCCTTTTAGTGCCTTATAATTTAACACTCACCGGTAAAATTTCCACTCATTTCCCTCTTCATTTTTCTAAAATTTTCATTGCGCCTTGCAACCTTTTCAATAGTTTAAAACTTTTGAAAAGGTTGCAAGGCGCAACGAAAATTTTAGGAAAATAAAAATAAGAATAAGTGGAAATTTTAATGGTGAGTGTGTTAAATTATAAGGCACTAAAAGAGAATGACTGTCCCCAGATACAGCAGAAATTTATTATTGTTAAACAAGAGTATTGTTATTATTGACTGTGAACAACATTCTTGTTCAGGAATAATAAATATATATATACATATGTATGTATACATAAAATAAAAACAAGATGAATAGTGTTTAAATTTACAACAATTGTTTTGTTAGGCTAATTTAAACAATAGTCAACTTGTGACAGGCCAGTATTCTGACAAGTGGAGTTTTACAGTTAAGGTACCAATATATAGAAATCCATCAAGTAGATGTGTGCTGAGCTGGCAATCACTTGCAGTATAGATTAACAAGGTGAAGAAGATATAACTTGTAGTTCATATTATAAGATAACAGACAGACACTTAGAGAATGAAACTTAGGTTAAAGCAGACAATTTGGTCAGTTTTGTATAATACTTAATTATTTAGATATATATATATAGGCACAGGCATGGCTGTGTGGTAAAAAGCTTGCTTCCCAGCCACATAGTTCTGAGCTCAGTCCCAGTGCATGACACCTAGGGCAAGTGATTTTTACTGTAGCCTTGGGTCAACCAAAAGCCTTGTGAGTGGATTGGTAGACAGAAACTGAAAGAAGCCTGTCATATATAAATATATATATATATATATATATATATGTGTATATATTTGTGTGTGTATCTTTGTGCCTGTTTCCCCTGCCCTGGCCAACTGTTCGACAACCGGTGTTGATGTATTTACATCTCCTAGCTTATTGGTTTAGCAAAAGAGATTGATAGAAGTACCAAGCCTAAAAGAGAAAAACAGTCATGCCTGTTCAACATCTCTGCTAAAAATGATCAACTGGAAGATGGTAATACCAAACAATTTTATCTCTATAGATGATTTTTTTTGCATAGTATGCCATTCAAGGCTATGAAAACAACCTTGAGTGCCACTGTAAACAATCTAAGTTATTAACTATAAAGACAATGATCTAATTGTTATTATGGCAATGGAAAACACAAGTTCCTGCATTGCATCTAAACAACAAGGAAACAAGTAACAAAAGTGGAACATTGCCAGAATCTCTGATATCTTGGTATGCTACCAGACCATGGTCTGACATTTACTCTTACATAATAATATGCAAGCCAAAGTGAGTACAATGGAAAATATTAAACAAAATTTAACGGATTCTCAGTGTGGATGCAAGTGGATCCTAAACACTCAGAATGACAGAACTGGTCAGCAGCAGCAAAATATGTGTATTCATTGTGGACAAGACCAGAGTTTCTCACAGAAGGGGCCCATACATAGATAATTGAAAACAAAAGGTTACAAATTATAATAATGTTTGATAGTGTTAAGATTGCTTTAAAATTGTTAAACTTGATCAAGACCATAGCCAAAGGGCAAAGTTAAATGTTTGAAAAATCCGTTTTTATTCTCATTAATAAAAGATGGTGGCGGTGGTGATGGAGTAGGTAATTCGTCATCATCATCATTTAGCATCTGTTTTCCATGCTGGCATGGGTAAGATGATTTGACTGGAACTAGTAGGCCAGAGAACTGCACCAGTTTTAGATCGGTTCCTTCAGCTGGATGCCCTTTCTAATGCCAACCACTCTACAGAGTGTACTGGGTGCCTTTTACAGTCACCGGCACTGATCATGACTATGATTTCACTTAGCTTGACATGTCTTCTCAAACACAACAAATTGCCAAAAGTCTTGGTCACTGGCTCTGTGAGACTCAGCATCTGAAGATCATGTTTCCTCACTTCATCCCGCATCTTCCCAGGTCTACTATTTTGTTTTTGTGGATGGAGGCAGTGGGGTCTTCGGTATTTGTCAGTTTGAAAACTGTTGGAATAGACCTTCACATACAAGATTGGATGGTGGTGGTGTGTGTGTGTGTGTGGGGGGGACTGAAAAGTTCCTGGTTTTGGGTAAAAGAAAATACAGGTGGATTAGCTAATTATGATTTTATTCAACATATTCCCTTCTCAGAATCACACACTTATTGCAGCGGTCGTTTAGCTTTTCTAAGCCCTATAAAAGAACTTGGAAGGTTGGGCGTCCAACCAGGCCTTTTGTAATACCCTTAAAACCTGGAAATTACACCCCACCTCCCAAATAAACTAGTTATCTCAGACTTGCAATACACAAGTAATCTAGACAACTCACATGCACTGCT
>NC_068996.1:37392744-37397071 GCF_001194135.2 Octopus bimaculoides | reverse complement strand
GCAAAATACCGAAAGGAACTTCACCTCTTATATCGCACCTTTCTTCCTCCTTTAACGCCGATGTGATATAATTTCCTGGGAGAGAAATACTTTTGCGGCTGAAGATAGCTTTGTATTGTAAATTATACACTGATATAAAGCTTGAAACACGTGTACCGCAGAATCCTTTGTGTTTTTGTTGTTATTTTTGGGATTTACAATTTATATATATATATATATATATATATATATATAAACTAATATGTAGTTTGATCTGGCATAAATCAACAGGTCCTGCACTGGTACTAATAATATTTTACTTCTTGTCAAACACTGCTCTCCTAAACAACAATACCATTACCACTGCCAGTGCTAACAACAAAGGACTATGTTAAATAATGAGATTACGATACATGAACTGCATAACAGAAATAGCATGGGTATGGACTTACTGTGGGATCCACCGGTTTTTGATCAGTTAATGGTTTTTCCTCATCTTTTCCTTTTTGGTTTGCTGCATCTAAATGGATTAGAAACGCTTTAAATAAGCTCATTGTTAGTTTTAATGTCCACTGTCTACAACAGTAGTTCTCAACAGGGGTCCATGTGGCCTAGCACGCCCATATAAGATTTTATTGTTGAAATTTATGTGCAATAAACACTTGTTTCTGTCTTCATTCCTGATCTCTCTCTCTCCCCAGCTGGGTAACCTTGTACCTCTTCTACAGCAAGACACCTGTTTCTGTCTCACTCTAACCTTTCATCATCTGACACAAGATCCAATGCCTCTTCCCCTCCCAAAAGATTTTTGTCTTGCAGGTTATTTGGTGACCCTGTCAGTGCAGGTGCCACTTAAAAGCATCCAATCTACACTGTAAAATGATTGGTGTTCAGAAGGGCGTCCAGCTGAAAAACTTTGCCAAAACTAACTTCACCTGTGCTTGTACCATGTAAAAAGCACTAGGTCTACACTACTGAGAGGTTGGTGTTAGGAAGGGCATCCATCTGTAAAAATCCTGCCAAAACAGTCAAAGAAGTCTGGTGCAGGCTTCTGCTTGACCAGCTCCTATCAAACCGTCCAACCCATGCCAGCATGGAAGGCAGACGTTAAACAATGATGATGATGATCCCTATTAGTATTTAATTATAAAAATACAATAAGGCTTTTTTTTAATATTGAATTAAGGGTGTCCAGCAGAGTAAAACAGGAACCAAAGGATTCCAGAGGGGAAAAAATGGTTCAGAACCATTGGTCTATAAATAGAACAGAAAAAGATATACATAATCACAGACAGGAACATGTTGAGCTACTGCTATGGATGTTGTCATCTACAACAGTGTTACCACTATCAACACTATTGCCATCACTATCATCATTATCAGTTTATGTCCAATTTTCCATGCATATCATCATCATCATCATTTAATGTCTATTGTCCATGCAGGTACGGGTTGGACAGTTTGACTGGGCTGACACGCTGGAAGGCTGTACCAGGCTCTGGTCTGATTTGGCATGGTTTTCTATGGCTGGATGCCCTTCTTAATGCCAACCACTCTGTGTGACACCGAGGTGCTTTTATGTGCCACCAACATGGGTGCCAATTTGTGTGACACCAGTATTTACCAAGATTGTGATTTTGTATGGCATTATGTTCTCAAGCACAACATAATGCCAAAGGTCTTGATCATTGCCTCTGTGAAGCCCAACACTCAAAAGGTGTTCACCAGCATGGGTGCACTTGGCTTGACAAGTCCTCTTGACAAGCACAGCGCATTGCAAAAGGTCTTGGTCACTAGACATTGCCTCTATGAGACTCAAAGTTCGAAATCATGCTTCACCACCTTGTTCCATGTCTTCCTGGGTCTACCTCTATCACAGATTCCCTCCACAGTTAGAGATCAGCACTTCTTTACACAGCTGTCCTTGTCCATATGCATCACAGTCGTCTCTCTTGCACACCACATCTGATGCCTCTTATGCCTAACTTTTCTCTCAAGATGCTTACACTCTGCTCAACATGCACACTGACACTGCACAGCCAGCGAAGCATACCAGCTTCATTTCTTTCAAGCCTACACATGTCCTTGGCTGTCACAACCCATGTTTCACTGCCATGCAGCATATCTGTTCGCACACAGGCGTCAAACTATCTGCTTTTCACTCTGAGAGAGAGACCCTTTGTTGTCAGCAGGGGTAGAAGCTCTCTGAACTTTGCCCACCCTAATCTTATTCTCATAGCTACACTTTTGGAGCATCTACCTCCACTACTAACTTCATTACCTAGATAACAGAAGCTATCTACTACCTCTAGCCTTTCCCCACTGGCAGTTGATGGAGCTTATTTTCTGCCCATTTTCAGTGTTTATTGTACCTGTGCATCTTCCACATACAAAAACTAGTTTCCCTGTTAACCTTCTTCTCATATTGTTGCACCTTTTATGTGTTCAAAGCTTACACTGGGTGCATCTTACAGAGTTTCTATCGATGCCTTTCTTACAGATCGAGCAGGGCCATCTATTTGAAGGGATTTGTGATCTGTCTGCCTTCCTACTTACTAAGACTTTGGTTTTTGCTAGGTTAACTCTAAGGCCTATAGTTCAGGTAGTGATTCAGCTATAAGAGCAAGGTCATCAGCATAGAGGAGCTCCCAGGGGCAGCCTGTCTTGAATTCCTCTGGTATTGCCTGGAAGACTATGATGAACAAGAGGGGGATGAACACTGCTCCTTGGTGAACCCCTACTTGTACCCTGAATTCTTCATTGTACTCATTGCCAACCCTCACCTTACTGGTAGCATCTCTGTACATGGCTTGTACAGCTCTCACCAACCACTTGTCTATCTCTAGTTTCCACATTAACCACCAGATAAGGGGCCAGGGGACTCTGTCAAAGGCTTTCTCCAAGTCAACAAAGGCCAAGTACAGAAGTTTATCTTCGGTTATATATTTCTCCTGCAGCTGTCTCAGTGGTGCTTTTCCCTGGCACAAAACCATACTGTATCTCATCTAAGCTAACTTTCCCCCTAATTAGTTGGGCTATGACTCCCTCCGTAACTTTCGTCACCTGATCCAACAATTTGATACCTCTGTAATTATTTCTATCTAAGGCATCACCTTTACCGTTGTAGCAGTTGACTATAGTGCTGCTACACCTGTCATTGGGTATGACTCCTTCATGAACCACCTGATTTACAACACGGGTGACTAGACCATAACCGACACCACCAGATATTTTAAGCATCTCAGCAGAGATTACGGATGGGCCGGGGGCTTTTCTTGTCTTCATATCCTTAATTGCTTTATCTACCATGGAGCTGTCGATTTGAGTAGCTGGTCCCTCAATTGGGTCAACATTTGGCAAACTCTCCTCCTCCCACTTATTCTCTACATTCGGCAGTCCTTCATAATGGCATTTCCTAGCCTCTTTCTTTGCAGAATCATTACATGCAAGTGCACTATCATCCATACAGACACATTTCTCTCCTATGACATCATGATTTTCTGGAGTGGAACGTGAAACCTCTGCTGCTGACAAGTCACTTTATGTCCAATTTTCCATGCATATATGGATTGGAACTTGAAGCATCTGCCACAGACAGATCAGTATGGAGGTATCTCATCTCACAAGCAGCAGCTGCCTTTGAAGAGGATTGGCAGCAGTGTCTTGCTGCTGCAAGAGACAGATGTCTCAGGGCAGTGTCTGCCTAAATCCAGACAACTGACTATTGTTGCAACACCTGCAAGCGCCTGAGTGCTTTCAGCTCTGGACTGCAGAGTCACATGTGCTCTCATTACTGAGAACACAGTCTTTGTCATTGTCAGACACCGATGGACTACCAATAACATGGATTGGATGGTTCTTCTCCAGTACAGTATCTTGGCACCTGCTGTGGTCTTTTGTCATCTTCATTGCAAAGCTCAGTCAACTGAGGTCGGATTTCACCACTTCTGCCAAACTTTCCCTCCTCCATGGGGTTCTTCCACTCACAAACTCTTGGCACTTCTTTACCCATTTATCATCCTCTATACACATCATATGTCCACACCAACACAGACTTCTCTCTTTAACATGGCAACTGGTTCATTTGTGTTCCTTTGTTGATGCAAATCAAATGTTTGTATTGCACATCTATTGGAACAGGCCAAGTTTCAATGGCATGCAACATTGCACTCCATGCACAAACATCATACAATCAGCCCATCACTCTGTGACAAAATCCCTTTGTTGCCAGCAAAACTAATAACTGTATATACACGCATGGAGAGAGAGAGAGAGAGAGAGAGAGAGAAAGAGAGAGATAGAAAGAGAGAGAGAGAGAAAGAGAGAGAGAGAGAAAGAGAGAGAGAGA
>NC_068996.1:37388456-37392266 GCF_001194135.2 Octopus bimaculoides | reverse complement strand
TCATGAAAACCTGCCTGGCCATTCTGCTGTGTTAGTGTTTGTAGAACTAGGAGAAATAAGGCGGCGAGCTAGCAGAAACGTTAGCACGCCGGGCGAAATACTTAGTGGTATTTCGTCTGCCGTTATGTTCTGAGTTCAAATTCCGCCGAGGTCGACTTTACCTTTCATCCTTTCGGGGTCGATAAGTTAAGTACCAGTTATGCACTGGGGTCGATGTAATCGACTTAATCCCTTTGTCTGTCCTTGTTTGTTCCCTCTATGTTTAGCCCATTGTGGGCAATAAAGAAATAAGAACTAGGAGAAATATCACTTTGCTTGTAAACAGGAAGGGGTTAGAGACAGGAAGGGTGTCTGACTGTAGAAAATTTGCTTCAACAAGTTTAGTATGACCCATGCCAGCATAGACAAGTAGACATCAAAATGATGATGATAATGATACAAGGTGAAGAGAAGAATAAAACTACTTACCAACATTCTGTTTTACAATTTTGTTAATGTTTTGTAGCTCTTCAAATATGCTGGCTCCCTTAGCAAAATCGTCTGCAGTAACATTTCCTAAGCTTTCTGCATGTGTAAGGAGATCATTAGCCATTGTGATCAAGCTGGTCACAGCAGCCTCATATTTGTCAATGTTAGCCAAATGTTTCTTGTACTGACATTCCTTTAACATTGATGAAAATAGTTCGCTCTGTGATTGTGACTTTTGTATCTCCTCTCTCAACTGTTCCAACTTTTGTTCTCTATTAAAATAAAACAGGAAGAAGAAAGCAAATGTAAAACAAATATAAGAGCAAAAACAGATGTATTTATAAAGAAATTTAAGCATGTTTGACAGTAAATAATTTATACAGACAGACTAAAGTTTTGAGTAAGTGAACTGACAGAATATTAAACAACCTGTGACAAGTTAGTAGTTTATATTCAGTCATGATTACAGCACTATGTCCATTTATCTATCAAATGGTATGGTCTATCTAAATGTAAACACAGGCATGTACAGTAGACAAAGGGTGGGGGAATGTACCCCTTTATGTGATCTATTAATTTGTGAAGGTGCATGGCTCAGTGGTTAAAGGTAGTGAGTTTGATTCCCAGACTGGGTTGTGTGTTGTGTTCTTAAGCAAGACACTTTATTTCATGTTGCTCCACTTCATTCAGCTGTAGAAATGAGTTACAATGTCACTGGTGCCAAACTGAATCAACCTTTGCCTTTCCCTTGGATAACATCACTAGTGTGGTGGTGGGGGGAGGCTGGCATGCATGGGTGACTGCTTGTCTTCCATAAACAACCTTGCCCAGACTTGGTGCCTCAGTAGGGAACTTTCTGGGTGCAATCCCAGTCATTCATGACCAAAGGGGATCTTTACCCTTTACTCTTTAGTTTGTATTATGTTTATGGGTTTGGCAGCATTGTAATTGGTCTCAACAACACAAGGCAACAGGATGACAAATCAACCAATTGATTGACTTGACTGTGTGTCAGACAAACATATCAAACTAAGAGAAAAGTGAAGAAAGAAAACAACAATGATGATGAAAAGGAGAGAGCGTGTTCATGAGAAGCTTTAAACGTCTTGTCTAACATGCTGCATTAACAAACAACAACTACTACAACAAAACCAAGATGTTTACCCTTTAGCATTCGGAGTATTCTGTCAAATGTATTGTTTATTTATTCAAATTGTTGTCATTTAATCATGTAGTATCTTGTAGCTTCAAGATTTTAGTGGTGTAGTTGTTTACTTTTAGAATGACATTGCATGGTAGGTGTGAGAGTCCAAATCTAGCCGGTTTGGACATAAAAAACAGGTAGAATATTTGGGTTGGATATAACCAGATTAAATGCTAAAAGATTAAATAATTATGATAACAATCATTATTTATATCAATTTCCACTCTATACAATGGCTATCGAAACTAATTCAATCACTGTAACTTCTGGATATTTGTGTTGTCATTGTCATATAATGACCCTGGCATAAAATTGTATCAATCACACACAAGAAGTGTAGTGAGATCACTGATAATCCAACAGCAAAGACAGCCCTCATATGTGGTAGGTGCACAAGGGAATTAAACATGCAGAAAACCCAGTTATCCAGGTTCACAATCTTCCTCCTTCATTCTTCCAAATATATCCGCTCTCTCTATTGTTCTCTGAACACCTCAAATCACCAGCAACTCTTTGACTATATTTCCTCCTGTTTTGAGAATATAAATCTCACATCTCTCCTCTCTGAAGACATTGTCCTTAGTAACTTCGATGCTCATAAATCTTCATGGCTCTTACATTGATGCAACCAGTGCAGATGCTGAATCTTTCATTATTCACAACTCTTTACCCCAACTTGTTTCATCTCCTACTCATATTCCAAACCAACACACAGACACACTAAATACTTTTGATCTCTTTCTCTCACCTCAAATCCTACACTCAGCAAAAGTCATAATTGTCTATGTATCCATCAGTTTTACCTCAACTATCAAACACACAAATTGCATCAACATCAACAACAATTACAAAAAAATAAATAAAACAAAAAAGCAATGTTTTGATTGGCTTAATCTCATATCAAAACATGGTGGAAATATAAATACAGGGAAATCATTACATCTTGAAAGATTAGGCTAATTAATCAGAAAAATGACAATGAGAACAACAACTCAAGCAAATATTCAGATCACCATGAAATATTTTTACCTGTCTTTTTGAGCAGCTTCTTCTTGTTGCTTTCTTTTGATTTCCTGTAGCTTTTGAATGATATTCTGAAAAATAATTTTAAAGCTTCAAAATCACCCAGAATTAAATAATTAATTAATCGTCCAAATTAAACAAATCAGATTTGGAGTTTATATAGCAATTAGTGAGGCAATTTCACAATACTTTGAGAACATATTCTTGGTTAAAACCAAATTAAAACTGAAAAGAAATTTTGAGGAAAGCTATGGAGTTCATGTAGAAAAGACAAGAAAGCCTCCATCATAATACCAGACATTCTAGTTAAAATAGGGAGGGAAGTTCCAAGAGAGAATAAAAAACAGGTGGAGAATAAACATTCACATAACATGAAAAAATAATAACAGTTAAATCTTCCTGAAATCACATTTTTTTTTCTTAAAGAAAGCTAACAGAATCCCAGGAAACTATTGAGATTCTTGGTGTTGTTTTAACCCTTTAGTTACCTATATTTTGTCAAAATAAAGTGCCTTTACTTTAATTAATTTTGAAAATAAGGAAGAATTTAGTATAAATTTATCTTGATTAAGCTGATGTTTGGAACATAAATTAATGTGGAAGGCTTTGAGTAAGATCCCTCTAACCTTTTTATTGAAACACACTTCCTTTGTTTCAATTAATTTTGAAAATAATGAACTTAGTAAGATATTCTTGTTGTTATTAAGCTGGGGTTTGAAATACATATTAACATGAAATTTTAATGGCAAAGTTTTAACTTAGATCTCTTTACAACAGGAAGTTTGTATCACAGATAAGAAGCCTGTAAAAACAGCAGCCAGCTGTCTCATAAATCACAGCTCACTACCACAGAAAGGAAGAACACATTATGTAATGTAGTCCAATATATTCTTTAACTAAATAATAATAAATGCATTGGATCTGAGCTGGTTTGGAACTTAATAAATAAACGAATCTGATTTGTGTATTCAATCTATTGATTTATTGTATAGATTAGAGAAGTTCACTAATTCTATGTATGTATGTATATGTCTGTACATATGTATGTATGTATGTATGTATGTTTGTATGCATATATATATATATATATATATATATATATATATATATATATA
>NC_068996.1:37381026-37381649 GCF_001194135.2 Octopus bimaculoides | reverse complement strand
GGCTGTATATTACTAATAATAATAATAATAATAATAATAATAATAGCAATAATAATGGGACCCCGAGGAGATGGAGTATCCTATATTTTATAATATGTATTAATCATTCTGGATGTTCCATCGAAATGTTCATAGGTCATTTTCATTATTATTATTATTATAATAAAGTATTTTCAATGGATCAGTTTTGAGCTCTATTTAAAGTTGATATATATATACAAAAACTCAACTGTGAGTATTTTGCTAAGACTGTTGACAGATACTATATTCTTTTGCCAAATTTTTGGTGTAAAAAAATATATATATATATATATTCACACACACACATGTATGTATGTGCATATATCGACATTACCTGTACAGGTGCAATTGGGTTCCACATGTCACATGCCAAACTGATTGTAGAGCAATGTGAAATTAAGTGCTTTGCTCAAGAACATAACACAATGCCTGGCCTGGGAATCAAACCCCAAATCACGCAATTGTGAGTGCAACACCCTAACCACTAAGCCATGTGCCTTCATTAAATATACACACACATATACATATCTATGTATACATACATATATATATATATATATATATATATATACACACATATACATATATATATATATATATAT
>NC_068996.1:37377808-37380412 GCF_001194135.2 Octopus bimaculoides | reverse complement strand
ATATATATATGTATGTATATGTTTGTGTTTGTCCCCCCATAAATGCTTGACAACTGATGTTGGTGTGTTTACATACACGTGAAGTAGTAGTTCAGCAAAAGAGACTGATAGAATAAGTACCAGGCTTACAAAGAATAAGTCTTGGGGTTGATTTTTTTGACTAAAGGCGGTGCTTCAGAATTGCCGCAGTCAAATGATTGAAACAAATAAAGGAGTATATGGACAAATTTCTTTTGCCAAACTGGAGGACACCACACTCTCTGGACTGAGCAGCTTTCTTATTTCTTTATTGCCCACAAGGGGCTAAACACAGAGGGGACAAACAAGGACAGACAAACGGATTAAGTCGATTACATCGACCCCAGTGCATAAATGACAATTTATTGACCCCAAAAGGATGAAAGGCAAAGTCGACCTTGGAGGCGTTTGAACTCAGAACATAACAGCAGACGAAATACTGCTAAGCATTCTGTCTAGCGTGCTAACATTTCTTATTTCTTTATTACCCACAAGGGGCTAAACAAGGACAGACAAAGAGATTAAGTCGATTACATTGACTCCAGTGCATAACTGGTACTTAATTTATCGACCCCAAAAGGATGAAAGGCAAAGTCGACCTTGGCGAAATTTGAACTCAGAATGTAATGGCAAACAAAATACCGCTAAGCATTTCGCCCAGAGTGCTAATGTTTCTGCCAACTTGCTGCCTTCTGCCAGTTCGCCAACTGAGCAGCTGTCTTGCATATTTCGGACACCTCTCTGTTGAATTATTCCACACAAGTTAGTACGTAAACCTAATGCACTTGAGAAGATGTTTCAAGCTAAGTAAAATCATGGCTATCAATACATACAGGCGTCCTTTATTGCCATGCCTCCACTCCCTCTCCCAGTGAAAGGGTCTTTGTCTTGTGGGTGCTGGTGCCACGTAAGAGGACCTGTGTCAGCAGCATGTAAAAAGCACCAAGCATATTTTGTCAGGAGGGGCATCCAGCCATAGAAGCCATGCTAAAGCAGACAACTGGAGCCTAAACAGCTCCTGTCAAAACATCCAACACATGCCAGCATTGAAAACGGTTGTTAAGTGATGATGATGATATATATGTGAGTATGTATATGTATATATATATATATATATATATATATGTTAGCAGAGATACCCGGCGTTGCTTGGGATTAAAATGGCATAATTTTATATTGTTTTATTTGTTTCAGTCATTTGACTGTGGCCATGCTGGGGCATTGCCTTTAGTCAAAGAAATTGACCTCCAGGATTTATTCTTTGTAAGCCTAGTACTTATTCTATCAGTTTGTTTTGCCAAATGGCTAAGTTACGGGGGAGTAAACACAGCAATATTGGTTGTCAAGCAATGGTAGGGGTACAAACACAGACACACAAACATATATATATATATACACACACACACACATATAAATACATATATATATACATACAAATATATACATACAAATATATACATACATACACATATACATACATACATACATACATACATACATATATATACATCATTATCGTCGTTTAATGTCTGTTTTCCATGCAGGCATGGGTTGGACGATTTGACTGAGCACTGGCAAGCTAGAAGGCTGCACCAAGCTCCAATCTGATCTGGCAAAGTTTCTAAAGCTGGATGCCCTTCCTAATGCTAACCACTCTGAGAGTGTAGTGGCTGCTTTTTATGTGCCACCGGCATGTGGGCTAGACAGGTGGTACTGGCATCGACCACACTTGAATGGTGCTTTTTACATACCACCAGCATAGATGCCAGTCAGGTGACACTAGCAACGACCATGCTTGAATGGTGCTTTTTATGTGCCACCAGCATGGGGCAAGTCAGGCAGCACTTACAATGACCATGCTTGAATGGTGCTTTTTACATGCCAACAGCACAGGACCAGTCATGCAGCACTGGCATTCATCATGCTCGAATGGTGCTTTTTATGTGCTACCGGCACAGGTGCCAATCAAGCAGTACTGTCATCGGCAATTACAGTGATGTCACTTGCCTCAACAGGTTTTCACAAGCGCAGTTTATTGCTCAATGATTGAAGGATACTCTTAAATGGGCCAGTTATGCTGCACTGGCATAGGCTACGGTTATGGTTTCACTTGGCTTGCCAGGTCTTCTCAAGTACAGCATATCTCCAAAGGTCTCGGTCACTTGTCATTGCTCCCGTGAGGCCCAATGCCCGAAGGTCATGCTTCACCACTTCATCCCAAGTCTTCCTGGGTCTAGCTCTTCCACAGGTTCCCTCTACTGCTAGGGTGTGACACTTTGTCACACAGCTGTCCTCATCCATACGCAACACATGACCATACCAGCGCAGTCATCTCTCTTGCACACTACATCTGATACTTATGTCCAACTTTTCTCTCAGGGCACTTTAGCTGGACCTGTGAAAAATTCACGGAAAATATAAAAAATGTAAGCATCTGTAGTTTGTGTGCTGATGCCATGTGACAATTAAAGGTGGCAAGCTGGCAGAATCGTTAGCACACCGGGCAAAATGCTTAGTGGTATTTCGTCTGTCTTTACGTTCTGAGTTCAAATTTTGCCAAGGTCGACTTTGCATTTTATCCTTTCG
>NC_068996.1:37374057-37377798 GCF_001194135.2 Octopus bimaculoides | reverse complement strand
TGTCTTTACGTTCTGAGTTCAAATTTTGCCAAGGTCGACTTTGCATTTTATCCTTTCGGGGTCGATAAATTAAGTACCAGTTGCATACTGGGATCGATCTAATTGACTGACCCCTTCCCCACAAAAATTTCAGACCTTGTGCCTACAGTAGAAAAGTAAATTTCAACAGTTACAGAATATAGAAAGAAGTGTAAAAGCGATAATTATATAATCCAACCAAAATATCTGTATAAGCACCATGAAATTTGGAAACAGTAAAATCTATAATATTATTCTGCTTGTTCCTATAAGATGGGCTATTTTGTTCATGTGTTATGCTAAGGGAAGTAATAACTCAAGTGGGAAATGAAAAGTTGGGCATAAGAGGAATCTAATGTAGCATGCAAGAGAGACAACAACATTGGGTTGGACATGTGATGCATATGAATGAGGACAGCTGCATAAAGAAGTGCCGATCACTGAAAGTGGATGGTAATCGTAGAAGAAGGAGACCCAGGAAGACATGGGATGAAGTAGTAAGGACTGATCTCAGGAAGTTGGACCTCTTGGATGAAATGACCATGGACCGAGATGTCTGGTGATATGAAGTTCTTGAGAAGGCCTGCCCACATCAGTGAAACAGTTCTAGAAGCACAGTGTAAAAACTTCTCACACACTCTATCACAACGAACCAAACAACGTTTCTACATCTCACCTCTTCCTCACATTCCCACTTCATGTACTATGATTACCACCCACTCCCCAATCTTGTCCTCTTGGCCCGGTGCTACTGTATCATTGCTCTCTGCTTGCTTCCGACCTGTGTGTTCTACCCACGTGTTTTGTCTCACTCTATTATTGCCATCTGCTAGCCCCCGACCTGGGTGTTCCACCCACACATAACAAGAAAACTTTTCCCTCACCCTACCCCAAAAAACCAATTTACATCTCTTCTCTTTCTTGCATTTCCTCCTGGCTGGCTCTTGTACCATCCCACCCTTGTTAGCATGGAACACGGATGTTAAATGATAATGATGATATATCACCATCATCATTGTTTAACTGCCATCTTCCATGCATGCATGGGAAGAACGGTTTGTAGGAGCTGGCCAGGTAAAAAAAACTACCCTATGTGGCTGTGTTTGTTTTGGCAAGGTTTTTACAGCCGGATGCCCTTCCTAACACTGACAACTCTCCAGGGTAGTTTCAGTGCCTTTTACATCCACCTTTCATCCTGACCAAACCTTTACAGATGATGCCTACCCCACTTCTACTTCCTCTATCTCTTACCCATACACTGTTGCAAATTCCACCCTACACACACTCACAGCTCTCCTATTTACCAAAGTAATTTAAGGTTCCATGAGAACACCATATCACCACTTATTTATCTCTTTGGAGAAACTACTGATTCATTCTGTCCTTAGGCTTTGGAGACTTGCAAGCTGCATGGCAACATCATTAGTACTGGTATCAAATTAAAAAACACCCAGTACACTGTAAAATGGTTGGCATTAGAAAGGACATCCGGCCATAGAAACCATACCAAAGCAGACACTAGAGCATAATGCAACCCACAGCGTCCTGTCAAACCAACCAACCAACCCATGCCAGAAAGGAACAAGGAAGTTAAATTACAATGATGATAATGATAGAGATATCTACATACACAGACATGTAATTTTTTTGTTTTGATCTTTTTAAATCAGGAGAGAAAGCAGTGGCTGCAAAGGGGAAAAAATATCCTCAAACCAGAGGTAATATAATACTAGGTAACAAATTGTCTACCACCCAAGAAGAACATAATGATTTCAAATTTGGCACCAAGCCAGCAGGTTTGGGGTAGGGTCTTAGTCAATTACATTGATCCCAGTATGCAACTGGTACTTATTTTATTGACCATGAAAGGATAAAAGGCAAAGTTTACCTCAGCAGAATTTCAACTTAGAATGTAAAGTTAGACGAAGCATTTTGTCTGGTGTGCTAACAATTCTGCTGTAAGAGCCAGAACCAATATTGTAATGCATCTAGCTAGATATTCTTGCAGTTTGCCCAACCAACTGCTTTGGATTGCTCCTTTTTTTTTTTTTTTAGACCCTTTAGTAATCAGATTACTTTGTCTAATGTAATACCTATTTATTCACATTGTTTTGAATTAATCATAAAATTATCTACTAGCTTAGAAATTTCAATAATGTCATAGATTATTTTTAGAATGACATTGTATGGTGGGTAAAGAGGTCAGATCTGGCCAGTTCAAATATAAAGCAGGTAGACTATTTTGGCTAGATATGACTGGTTTAAATACTAAAGGGTTAAATCAAAGGATAAATGGTAAAGCTGTCCATAGTATGACTTAAATTTGGAATGCAGAGAGGTTGAATGAATAACATAAATTGCTCTGTTCAATCCCTGAACAACTTTGCCACTTCACCACATTACTGTTTAGAGGAGAAAAATCTTTGCAATTTGGAAATTAGAATAGAGAAATTCCACTTAAAGAATGCCTACCTCATAGTGACGTATATGTTGTTCTGATCTCTGCTTTTGATTCTTGAAAATTTCTTCATCACTAGAAAAAAAAAAATTTAATTTAAAGTTAACATTAATTTTGGCAGTCAAAGATTATTATTGCATAATCATATAATCATGTGACCAACCAGGCTATCAGATGTTGTTTCACAACGCTGGTCACAATGCATTTTTGTATTGTTTTATCCTTCAAATGATGCCATTCTGCTGGCCAGGTGAGCAGGCCAACATTCCATGCTGAACGAAAAGGGGGGGGGGGCCTTGAGCAACAAGAAATGAAGTGTTTTGCTAAAGAACACAACACACTGCCCAGTCAGGGAGTTGAACCCACAGTTTAGTGATTGTGAGTGCAACAGCCTAACTAGGCCATGTGTATAATAAAAAGAAAAACAGTTTCAGCCAAATAAAGTTGATTAGTTATGATTGAATAACAAAGTCAATAAAATAAACAATATTAATATGTTAAATAAGCAGGGAAACTTTAAATTTATAGAAGATAAATGGTAAATTGTAATTTTCATCATTATAACTGGAAACAAAAAGACCTATTCCAATGAGAATTAAAATGAAATTACAAACATGGTTTGTCAAGAACTTTAATAGATGATGATGATGATGATGATGATGATGATGATGATGATGATGATGATGGTTTTAGATTTTGGCACAAGGCCAGCAATTTCAGACGAAGGGGTAAGTGAATTATATTGCCTCCAGTACCCAAATGGCATTTATTTTATTGACCCCCAACAGAATTTGAACTCAGAACACGAAGACAGATGAGGTGCTGCTAAGCATTTCATCTGGCATGTTAACAGTTTTGTCAGCTCATCCATGATGATGATGATGATATTTTTTCTTGGATGAGTGTCCTTATAAGGCTCCAAACCTACAAAAGCCTTATGAATGGATCTGGTAGACAGAAAAAGAAACAAACCTGCTTCATAAAAGTGTGTATGAATTACATATATATAAATTATATATATATATATATATCATCATCATCATCATCATCATCGTTTAACGTCCGCTTTCCATGCTAGCATGGGTTGGACGATTTGACTGAGGACTGGTGAAACCGGATGGCAACACCAGGCTCCAGTCTAATTTGGCAGAGTTTCTACAGCTGGATGCCCTTCCTAACGCCAACCACTCAGAGAGTGTAGTGGGTGCTTTTACGTGTCACCCGCACAAAAACGGCCACGCTCGAAATGGTGTCTTTTATGTGCC
>NC_068996.1:37371672-37372932 GCF_001194135.2 Octopus bimaculoides | reverse complement strand
GGGCAAGACATTTAAAATCACCTAGATTGCAGTTACATTACAAATCAGGCTGAAGAGGAATAGACAAATGGTAAGAATTTGTTAAATCCGAAACCGGTCCCTGTTTAAGAATGCTTTTTTAGGTGATTTTAAATGTCTTGCCCGCTCCCGTTTTGGTATGCTGCTATATTTCATGTTGAGAACAATTTAGGTTTTAATAGACACAAGATGTGATCTATTTCTAGCGCATTAATTGTCCACGTTAGTGGTTGACGTTATTTATATATATATATATATATATACGTGGTCTGATCAATAAGTACCTGGACTGTTGCCATAGTAACAAAGCTAAAGCATGCAAGGAGAAGCCACCTGACACAAATTGAGCTTGAACTCAAGTTTTAACATTCTAGCTAATTTCCACTGTTTACAACAGTGATTGGAAGGAAGACGTGTAGCATGTGATTGTCACATTGACCAGGACAGAGAAAGTTGAGCAGAGAATCTGCATCAAATTTTGCCAAAAGCTTGGCAATACCTGCTCAGAGGCCTAGACAAAGTTTTCAAAAAATGTTCATCATTCTAGACACAATCAAGGGGATCTTGCGCAACTGAAACTCAAACCCAAATCTTCAGTGATAATGGACTGAACTGAAACAACTAACCTGCACACCCCCCATGGATAGTGATTCGACGATTTCCCGTACAGATGCATGCACATCTGCAATGTTTTTTCTCATTTCTGCTGGTTGTGTCTCCCAGAATGTTCTGCTGACTTGGAAACATCTGAGCCACTCATACACTCCTCTCCATACACTTTCTGCAATTTTGCACAGACCTCTGAGCTGGTATCGTCAAGACAACTTTCTTTGTCGTGGTCAATGCGACGATCACACGCTACACAACTTCCTTCTAATTGCTGTTGTAAACATCAGACGTGAGCTAGAATGCTAAAACTTAGAGTACATGCCCAGCAGAGTTCAAGGTCAATCTTTGCCGAACAGCTTTACTCTGCATGCTTTAGCTTTGTTACTATGTCAACAGTCCAGATACTTACTGATCAGACTTTGTGTGTGTATGTACACACACACACACACACAAGTATACTCGTTTACTTGTTTCAGTCATTTGACTGTGGCCATGCTGGAGCACCACCTTTAGTTGAGCAAATCGACCCCAGGACTTATTCTTTGGAAGCCCAGTACTTATTCTAACGGTCTCTTTTGCCGAACCGCTAAATTACGGGGACATAAACACACCAGCATCGGTTGTCAAGTGATG
>NC_068996.1:37369635-37371613 GCF_001194135.2 Octopus bimaculoides | reverse complement strand
GGGGGGGGGGGGCAAACACAGACACACAAACATATACACACAGATACATATATATATATATATACATATATACTATGGGCTTCTTTCAGTTTCCGTCTACCAAATCCACTCACATGGCTTTGGTCGGCCTGAGGCTTTAGTAGAAGACACTTGCCCAAGGTGCTATGCAGTGGGACTGAACCCGGAACCATGTGGTTCGTAAGCAAGCTACTTACAACACAGCCACTCCTATGCCTATATGTACATGAATGTGTTGGTAATCTTGTCTTGCAATCATGTGATTGATGGGTGCAAATGAGCTTCAACATCATGCAAGTGATGTTGTTCTTTTGCAGTCTTCCATGGTTCTGGGTTCAGTCTCACTGCATGGCACTTTGGGCAAGTGTCTTCTACTATAGCCTTGGGCCAACCAAAGCCTTGTGAGTGAATTTGGTTGATGGAAAATGAAAGAAGCCCATCTTATATATTCTCTGTGTGTGTGTGTCGCTAGCTACCGCTTGACAACTGGTGCTGGAGTGATTACATACATGTAATTTAGCAGTTCAGCAAAAAGAAACCAACAGAATAAGTACTAGACTTAGAGTAATAAGTACTGGGGTTGATTCATTCAACTAAAAATTCACCAAGACAGTGCCCCAGCATGGCCACAGTCTAAAGACTGAAACAGGTAAAAGATAAATAAATAAAATCTGTTATAAAATAAAATGACTGTACCTTTGTTTGAATAGATCATATAACTTTTCCCATTGACTAACTTTAGAATCTTCTTCTTTCTTCCTGAGATTCTCAAGATTTTCATTCACTACCAGATTTATATATTTATCATTCATGTGAAATTCTGAAGTCTTCTTCTTTTTCAGTACCTGACATCAAAATTAAAATAAAAGTTATTATTTCAGAGAATAAACAAAATGTAACTCGTTTTCTTATACTGTTAGGTGTTACGTCTGAATGGAAAGAACTAAAAGACTTATGGTTGGGCACCACACAGATAGCATACACTAATACTTTATTATTATTATTATTATTATTATTTTAGTGTATGGCTTCAAGGTTAGAGTATTAGACTCATTTTTGAAACTCAAAAAGAAAAAAAGCAAAGAGAAAATTTTGCAAAAATAAAATGGGTCACTTTAACCTATATATAAAAATGCAAGAAATTAATGTATATCTGGAAATTAACTTTATTCAATTTACACAATTTCTTTATCTAGGGTACAAAACAATAAAAAAGTCTTCCGCTTGTACACCCCAACACACACACACACACACACATTGCTGCTCTCCTTGTAATCACTCACTGATCCCTATTCCATTGCCTCTCTCTTACCATTCTCTCCTCACTACATCCCTGCTATCTGAACCCTCTACACTACTCCACCCACAAAACAACCACTCTTCTTAACCTAGTCTCTCTCTCTCTGCACCCAGTTTGGATTCTCATTGCTCTCATCTTTTTCTCTATCTCACTGACCATTCCCCTCACTTTTCACCCATATTTACCACCTTTAAGATGGGATAGTGCTGGATTCTCTTACACAGCCCACTCCACAACCCTTCTATTCTATCTTGCACCACTGTCTTTCTCTCTCTCTCTCTCTCTCTCTCTAGCAAACCCCTGACACTCCTTCAATACTCCCTTATCAATACAATAACTACTGTTACTCTCCCCACCTCCAACACCCTTAACACAAAATCAACCCTTTTCATCATACTCGAACCCCACTCTACCTTCCTCAAATGCTTCTTTCAGTTGTGACAGTTCTTTAGTCTTACCAATGATAAGTCAGCCTTACTCATGCTGGAACCACAGTAAAGCACCCCCACCCCCAAGCAACAACTACACGGGGGGAGGGGGTGCTCTTCCCCACAACCTTTGGCCTTGAAACAATAAATCTATTCCCCTTAAGTGTAAGAGAAAAAAAAAAAACTAGAAAAAGAAAACAAGGAAAAAAGCCTGGAGCACAAAACCCCACTA
>NC_068996.1:37359947-37369577 GCF_001194135.2 Octopus bimaculoides | reverse complement strand
CCCCCCCCCCCAAAAAAGAAAAAAATTTGAATCATAATTTTAATTCTATTATTTGTAGTTTATGAACACTTCTCTGGAATGTAAAATACGACATTAATTACATAAAAGTCCCAATCACAAAAATGAGCATAATAGAAAGAACATCATACCATATCTTTGAAAAATTAAGACAAACACTATTGAAAGCCTCATTAAGTGTTGAAGTTCATTTAAAGTTCATTCCACTAACAGCTTGATGCTGTGCCCTACACCATTCAGAAATTCTTCAATGGTCTTCCATGTATTCACATAGTCCAGAGGTGGGTTTTGTCACAGAGGAAAGTTTTGCATGGACCTTATTCCATACATCATACTTCATTCACCCTTTCATCACATCACCTAAAATCATCAGCCTTCTCACTCGCTCATTTCTTCTATCAGTGTGGCAGGTTATTTAGTTTTGCAAGGTATAATGTGACTGCTAGAGTTAGTGCCATGATAAAATACACCTGCTACAATTCTGTGAAGTGGCTGACATTAAGGAGGGCATACAACTGTAGAAATCATGCCAAACCTGAGACACTGGAGACCAATGCGGTCATCCAATGTGATAGATGATGCCGAACTGTGTAACCCATGCCAGAATGGAAAGAAGTTGTATGATGATGATGAAATTTTTCCCAGGAAAACTTAAAATAAATGCTTTATTTTTTTTTTTTTGCTTTGTTTCTTTGATTTAAAATACTAAATAAAAAATTTTCTTTTCACATATATAATACCAAGGGGAAAAAAAAAAAAAAGGATGTCATTGTGTATAGATTTTTAGTTTTTCAGTTAAGTAAATCACTGAAAATATCATTTGATTACTGTATTTGGAGGTACAGGAATGGTTCTGTGGGTAAGAATTATGCTCACCAACCAGTTCTGTTGCACAAGAAGAATAGGCTTTTAATGATAGCTTGTGGTAGTATCAGTAGTTTTATTTTTAGCTGCTGCTGCTTCTTCTTCTTCTTCTTCTCCTTCTTCATCATCATCATCATCACCACCATCACAATCAGGCTTTTAATGTTAGCTGCTAATATGAGTAGTTTCATTATCCCCACCATCACCTACCACTATCATCAATATCATCATCATTGATTTAACACCCAATTTTCCATGCATGTACGGATCAGACAAAACTCATCAGGGTAGATTTCCTTTGGCTGCATGCTCTCCTTATATATATTATCTATCATCTTTTATCTTTTATCTGTTCCAGTCTTTAGATTGTAGTCAAGCTGGGGTATCACTTTGAAGAATTTTAGTCGAACAAATCAACTCCTGTACTTATTAATTTTTTGTAAGCCATGATACTTCTATCAGTCCCTTATGCCAAGCTGCTAAGTTATGGGGGCCTAATCACACACAGACACACACACACAATGGACTTCTTTCAGTTTCCATCTACTAAATCCACTCACAAGGCTTTGGGAGGCCCACCTGCCCAAGGTGCCATGCATTAGGAAGCAAGCTTCTTACCACACAGCCATATCTGCATCTATATTATTTATTTACCTTTTTTTCTTTTTGTTTCTGTTACACAAATATTAGTAAACAAACTTTCCTATACTTATGCATGCATAGGAAATCTGTTTCAATGAATTCTGTTTGACCCATGCAAACAAGGAAAATGGGCATCAAAAAAAAAATTATGATGATGGTCATGATGGTGATGGTGGTGGTGATGATGATGATGATGATAGTGGTAGTAGCGACAGCCAAGATGATGATCTCTTGGAAGTCTTTGGATGGTCATACAGCTCCCCAATATGTACTTTTTTCCAATAATGTTATCTAATTGATTAATGATCTTGTGTTGATGTGATAATTAACCTTTTATGGGATAGAGAAAGAATGGGGGTGGGGTGGGGGTTGTTTGCTTAGTTTTACAATTCCAAAGACATGTGCTAAGGTGAATTCTCTGGAATGCAGGTGAAATAAGGAATGCCTGTCAGTGCATCTATCTAGCACTGTAACTAGTTTAATTCAGTGTAATGTTTAATTAGGTAGTAATATCTTGAATCTTTTTCAATTTACTTTTGTTGTGGAGTAAATTAACAATCCAATCTATGCCGTCAGCTTAAAAGTTCACAAATTAACAGAAGTATTTGCAGAATGTAGGGCATCAGGCCATAGAAAAATCTGTCTTGATAAACTTCATCTGACACATGCAAACATGGAAAAGTGGACATGATGATGATGATGATGATTTGTGAATTGAGATAATAAAAAAAAAAACCCCAAAAAAACAAAACAACACAGGTCCTTTTCAGAGAGAGAGAGAGAGAGAGAGAGAGTGTGTGACGTGTGTGCATGAATATTTCACATTGCATGACCAAAACCTTGTGAGTAGATTTGGTAGATGTAAATTGAAAGAAGCCCATTATGTATATGTGTGTGTGTGCTTGTGCCCCTGTAACAATATTTAAATCATCCCATGCTGTTTAGAATATGCATTTAATAATAAATAATCTAAGATTTAATAGATCAGTCTAAGGATGTTAAACAATGTATTACATTAATGTCATTGTTAAGGGGGGGGGGAAAGAAAGACATGTCAAATAATAAGCAAATAAAAGGATAGATTTTAAACAGTAAATTGAAAACTAAGAATTTAGATGACATAATGACTAGGTAATAATTAAGAAAGTGGATCTATAGTTGGAATCTTATTACACTGTTTTGGTATGTGTAGCCAGAAAGACCAAAGTTTTTTTCTGTTGAGACTGAAATTGATGGGTGCATGTCGAAAACAATGGATAAAGTACCTAAAACTATTTCATAAATATGTAAAACTATATATATATATGTATATATATATATATATATATATATATATATATATATTATAGTTTTAAATAACATGGACTGAAAGACGATCCCTGACTGGTTATTACACTTTAAAACATTTGTTCCATTGGGCCAATGAATCTGCCTCAAAGTCCTTTCAGCTTGTATCATTTGGGCCAATCAATTGGCTACGGTGTCGCAAGAGGGTTAAATAAGTAGGTAAATGAAATTAGGGGCAATTAATTGGTTGAAATTGTTTGTATGTTTTAGAGGTTCTGTATATGCAAGAAATCTTTTTAGAATGTTTATTAAGAGTTGTTTGTTTTATATTCATTTTTTGATGCAAGCATGAGTTAAACCAGTGGTTCTCAACCCCACCTTTTTTTTTCTTTTTTTTTTCACTTATGGACCCCTTTGACACCTATTTTATTAGGGTGGACCATCAAAGCCATTTGATGCTTGAAAAAACCCTTTTATATTTTTATAATTAACTATTAATAGAAATTTCTTTTAAAAAAAATTGTTAAAATATTTTGTATATTGTACAAGTAAAACCAATTTATTGCACATGAACTTCAGCAACAAAATCTTATATGGACCTGTGGGGGCCATGTGGTCAGGGTTGAGAACTACCAAGTTAACTGTTTAGCATTCAAATTTTTCTGTCAGATGTAAGACTTATTCATTTACACTGTTTTGAATTAATGCTGCATTATCTTGTAGCTTTGAGATTTTGATGATGTAATTGTTTATTTTTAAAAATGATATATTGTAGGGTAGGTGTGAGAAGCCAAATTTGGCTGGTTTGAGCATAAAACAAGGAGAATATTTGCATCAAATGTGGCTAGTATAAATGCTAAAGAGTTAAACAAACATTCATTGACATAGTATTTTTTGGCTGGATGCCTTATTCTCAGCTCTTATCTATTTTTCAAGTACAGAAATTTTTTTGTTTTGTTTTTTTGTTTTTATTTCACTGGACTTTGAACGTGTAAAGATACAGAACTTATTGTTAACAATGAATGTAAATGCAATGACACCATCATCATCATCATTGTTTAATGTCCGCTTTCCATGCTGGCATAGGTTGGACTGTTTGACTGCAAACTGGTAAGCAAGTGGGCTGCACCAGGTTCCAATCCGATTTGGCAAGGATTCTGTGACTGGATGCCCTTCCTAATACCAACCACTCCAAGAGTATAATGGGTGCTTTTTATGTGCCACTGTCATGACACTGGCATTGGCCATGACTACAAACTCACTTGGCTTGACAGGTCTACACAAGCACAGTATATTGGCAAAGGTCTCGGTCACCTGTCATTGCCTTCGTGAGGTCCAAAGTTCGAATGCTGCTTTTTATGTGCCACCAGCACGGGTGTCAGTCAGATGGCACTTGCATTGGCCATGACTACAATTTCACTTAGCTTGACAGGTCCTTCAGCACAGCATATCGTCCAATGTTTGAAGAGTGCTTATGCAATGTAAATATTCATGCACACATCACTCTCTCTCTCTCTCTGCGACTGAAAAAGACCTCCCGTGCTTTATATTGCCATTGGTGAGGTACAAGTGAAGTTAGGCAGAGAGTAATGGCCTCATCATGTAGCTAATGTTTTACAGGTTTTTTTTCCTGTTACCATCATGGTTAGGACTAGTGCACATCATGTGTTTGTTGTTGAAATCATCATCATCATCATCATTCAACATCCATTGTCCATGCTGGCATGGGTTGGACAGTTTGACTAGGGCTGGTAAGCTGAGGGGCTGCACCAGATTGCAGTCTGATTTGGCATGGTTTCTACAGCTGGATGTCCTTCCTAATGCCTATTACACACCTATTACACTCTGAGAGTGTAATAAAAACACCTATTATACTCTGAGAGTGTAATAGCTATTTTTATGTGCCAGTTGCATGTCACCAATATCTACCACAACTATAATTTCGCTCAGCTTGATGGACTTTCCTTCTCAAGCATAGCATATTGCCAAGGGGTCTTGTCATTTGTCATTGCCTCTGTGAGGCCCAGTGCTTGAAAGGTGTTTTCTACGTGCCACCAACACAGTTGCTAGTTCCACAACACCTGCATTGGCCACGTTGCCTCTGTGAGGCTCAATGCTCGAAAGATGCTTTTTATATGCCACTGGCACAGGTGCCAGTTACATGGCATCAAGAACAGTCACAACTATGATTTCACTTGGTTTGACGGGTCCTCAAAATATTTATCAAAGTTGATGAATGAAAAGTTGTTTGCTGCATCCTGTATATATCATCATCATCATCATTTAACATCCATTTTCCAAACTGGCATAAGTTGGACAGGTGAACTCATCAGGATCTGATGAGCTGGAGGACTATGCTCTAATGTCTGTGTTGGCTTGATTTTCTATAGCTGGATGCCCTTCCTACAGCCAACCATTCTGCAGAGTGAACTGGGTGCTTTTTCACAACACTAGCACCACTGAGGTTGCTTTGTAAATGGTAAGACTAAGGGCCAAAAAGGGTCCCTATAACTGACGGGGAACAGCAGAGAGAGAGAGTGTGTGAAATGATTGTATGTGAGGTGATGAGAGAGGGTACACTATGAAAAGAGGAATTGACTGAAAGTTGAGAGAGGGTGGGAGTGAACAGAGTATCAGAGCAGACACAATTGAGGGAGGGTGGTTCGATGGAACAGGAGAAAGGCAGGGATTTGTATCAGGGGTTAGTGAGAAAGGGAAGGACAGAGTAATCAGGGTGATAAGATGGGTTGTTTAGAAGGGACAGGACTGTCACACGTTATATGAGTGAGCATGGACAGAAGTGGTGACAGAGAAAGGACATGAGATAAGACTGGCATAATGAGGATCTGGAGAGAATCACTGACAACAACAACAAAAAAATAAAGAGATATAGAGGCAGGGTCATTAGGGTAAGCCAAAGATGTAGAGATGAGAGGGTGTTGGGGGTGGAGGAGTTGTGGGAAGAGGATGGTGAGAGATGAGGCAGAAGTGGAGGAGTAGTGAAGGAATGCATTGAAAACACAGAGAAAGAAAAAGAGAGAAAGATTAGAAGGTATCATAAGGGTAGGAAGAGAGAGAGTGGAAAAGGTATTTGGACTAAATTTGATGATTTTTTTATGTCTTATTTTTTGGAACTTGATGTATTGGTGTACAGTCAATATTATTGGAGAGCATAAAGATTTAAGCTGTAGCTGAGATAAAGTTAGCTGACATGGAGGACTGGAAGCCATCTGAATATTGGAAAAGAGTTACCTGTATTGTGATGATTCACACTGGGTGTCAAAATGCTGACATCATGACTGCTGCTCATTGCTCTGTGAAAACTGTAAAGCACGGTATGGACAACTATAACAGACACGATGAAGTCATGGCCAGCAGGAACAGACACCACAGGCATTCTGACTGTGTTTGCACACTAGAATTCCTCCAACAACAGGCTCAATTCACATAGCTCTGTGAAACTGCAGGAGACTGTGGTTAAACCTTTGCAGGAGAGAGTTGCTGCTGGAAGGCCATATGTGAAGCAGCAAGATTCAGCTCCTTGCCATACCTCCAGAAAGAGTTAAAAGTGCTTGTCAGAGAATTTCTACAACTTACCAGCCCCAATTTCTGGTTGGGAAAGCCATGCTTGTGCCTATTGAAAATCATTTTTCATGTGGGCAAGGGTTGGACAGTTTGACAGGGTCCAGCAAGCCACACAGCTGTACCAAGCTCCAGTATCAATACTGGCATGTTTTCTATGGCTGGATGCCCTTCCTAACGCATACCACCTTACAGTATGTACTGGATGCTTTTTTTCATGCCACCAGCACTAGTGATGTCACCAAGTAAGTAAGTTGCAAAGATAGAAAAGAACAAGGAACAGAAAAGTCCCCATGACTAAGTGCGTGTGTGGGGAGGATAGTACTAGGAAGTGGGATGCGGTCTTATGCCAGGTTCTGAAAAGCTAAAGCATTTATAGCAATCAAGAACAGGTGTCTTGTTACATAGAAGAAATATATGGCTTACTTACATTATAAGTAGTAATTGAGAAGGTGATTATAAAGGAGAAAGATAGTAGTAACAGTGTGCCAAAGCAAACACAGAAGGCTGGTGAGTATAAGAAAGGATATTATCAGGGGATAGGATAAGGCAGGGATGGGTAGTCTCATTCAAATGTGAAGAGAGTGTAACAGATTGTTAGAGGTGAATTGAATGTATTGAATGATACGCAAGGATGGAAGTATGGTTGATGGGAAATATGAGTGTGGAGAAGGTGATAAGGTGAGAGAGATAGTAGTGGCTCAGGAAGAAGGAGAAATCATAATGCAAGGGTGGAGGGGTGATGTGCAAGGTGTGATGATGATGAAAGGGAAGATGTGAGGATAAATAAGGGGATGTTTAGTGAATGTGGTATGATGGTAGATATGAGGAGGTGCTGAGAATGATAGCAGATATGTGAGGTGATAAGACAGAGCAGTGGGAAAGGAAGTATGCATAATGAGAACAAGGGATAGAAGTTTCGAGAATGGGGTTGGGGAGAGAAGGTAGCTTGCAGTGCAAAGGAAGTGCACTCTGAAGTGATTACAGCTGCTGAGCAGTGCCATAGTTAGATGAGTGGTGGTGGTGATGGTTGAGCTGGTGTTATGAGAATGAGATGTGACGAATGCCTGATGGGGCAGAAAGGGCTATATGCTTTTAGGACACCATTTTTTTACTGTGGTAGATAGTCTTCTGATTCTAATCACTTCTGGTATGTCTTAAGTTTTGGTTTCCTTTCCCAAGTCTCTTCCTTCTCTACATCAATGATTTACTTCCCACTCTATGCATCAACAACACCCAACCATTATGTAGATGTTGTTAACCTTCATTTTTTCCTAACATTCTCCAATTACGCATGGTCCACTTACATCATAGACACCACAGGCCAAACTCACAGTGACTCTGTGGACAGAGACCAGTAAAAGCATCCTCCCAATGAGGATGTGCCAGTCTTGTTTCTTTCAACAATAGACACAAATGCCAGTTGTATCAATGAAACATCATTACACTATACCCTCACCTTAATTATGAAAGACACTCAGGTAGACATCACACACTAGTCACATTATCAATTAGGATCACATCCTAAACATAGCTAGGATTGCATCACAAAGTCTGGCCTTTCACCTCCAACAACTATTGTTAGTTTACAGAGTTCAGGTGAGACCCACATTGGAGTATTAATCTCACAACTGAAACAGAACTGCTACTACTACCGCACCCACCCACACCCACAGAGGTAGACATTTTTTATTACAAAGCCGTTCTCCACCTCTGTTGAAGTTGATGTTTTCCCAACATTCCGAGTTTTCATCTTTCTTTCCACCTACCAACATCTGTTACCATATCTTTTGATTAAAAAAGGCCAAAAAAAAAAGAATTAACTTGCTATAGAGAGAAAGAAGACTTTGAGAAGGATACATTTAATTAGACAATATAAGGAAACACTTTAAGATGGGCAAAAAGGAACAACCAAAGCTGCAACAACAGCAGCAGCAGAGGCAATATCAACAGCAGCATTTTCTACTATAGTCCTTTGGTAAAAAAAAAAAAAAACTTAAGAGTGTGACTAACCTTACTTTGGTTTTCACAGATGTCTTTATACTCTTCTATGACGAGCTTTGTCCGTAAATACTCTGGGGTCCTGGGAGAGGACTGTTTTTCTTTAACATTGGTTTTGTTTCTGACATTTTTCTCCCTCTCCTCGTTCACGGGAAGGATGTGACTAAAGGACTTGTTACTGAAATTGTAGACAATTTCTTGTTGACATAAAAACCACAGATTTATTTACGAAAAGGTAATTGTGTTGGTTCTTTGAAGAAGATTATCAATTTAAAAGAAATGAAATTGAAACTCAGTCACAGGATAGGGCTCACATATAAATTAAGCTTGAAGGTTTTGGTTTGCTTTCATGAAAAATATCAGCCATGCATTGTGTTATGCAGTGGGATTGAAGGTGGAACCATGTGGTTGAGAAGCAAGGTGCCATGCAGTGGGATTGAACATGGAACCATGTGGTTGAGAAGCAAACGTCTTACCATACAGTCATGCTTGTGCATACAATATTTTACAGTATCTTTACTTAATTGTAATAAACAATTTAATAATTGATATTTTCTAAGTTAAAAAGGAAGTTTTATTAAAAAAAAAAATCTTACTAGAGAGAGTTTCATTTCAATGTGATTGAAGATCATCAAAATTAAAGCCCCACATATTAACATATGAAAAAGAATTCTTACCTTTGTGTTTGCTCTTCATATTCTTCTTGCTTAAATGATGATGGTGGTGGTGAATTTTGTTTTTTAACACCAAGTGAAGGAACTGTGCAGTTCTGTACATCAACCTATAAGAGAAAAATATTTTAACTCATAAAATTTGAATAACAATAATATACATGTATATTAGCGACAGAGGCAGTAATAAGACTGAGAGGTAATGTTTATGCCCACTTAAATGTGGATGTTCTATTAGAATAGACTATACTGCAGTAGATATCACGAGAGAAACTCTCATAGTGATCTTTTGGTGCAAAATGTACGCTTGCTTATAAGGCTATTGAGGAGATAAATTCCCGCTACCTCCAGTGTTGAGACAACCAGATCATGCTATTTCAACCTTCCTTGGTCTTATCAATGATAGACACTCGACTGCTAGATATAGCCGTGACTCATCTCCCTGCCAGCAATATATAGAAAAACTGCCACAACACATGCTGGTGTTGTGATTAGCCAATGAGCTTTTTAATATATATATGTATGTATATATATACATACATACATATATATATATATATATATA
>NC_068996.1:37358194-37359362 GCF_001194135.2 Octopus bimaculoides | reverse complement strand
GGTGGAGGATATTGACTCCTTACTTGTTTTTCTAAAATGCATCATAAATGTTCAATAATATTGAGATCTGGGGAGTGGTGGCCAGATAAAATGTTCAACTTCACTAGAATGTTCCTTGTTCCATTCAGTAACAACTTTAGCTGTGTGAATTGGTGCATCATCATCCTGAAAGATTGTATTTCCCTTTGGAAACAGTTTCGCAACCATAGGATGAATTTGATCAGATAAAATGCTTAAATAGTCTTCACTATTAATTCTGCCATGAAGGGAAACCAATGGGCCAGTAGATTTCCAAGATATAGCCTCCCCCCCTCCATGTCATCATAAATCCTCCTCTATGCTTAATAGTTGGAAGAAGGCAGTCAGGGTCAAATGCTTCTTTTGGCTGTCTCCACACGTATACTCTGCTGGTGGTCAGAAATATGGTGAAGAGTGACTCATCCGAGAAAATAACATTCTTCCACTGCTCTAGGGACTAATTCTGTAGGTTTTTACTTCACAACATTTGTTTTTGAAAGTAGTGGTTTTCTGATTGCAGCCCTCCCATTAAATCCAGCTTTGTGCAGCTCCCGGCGAACAGTTTTTTTGTGAAAACTAGGTTCTCAAGGTGGTCATTAAGCTCTGCAGTAATTTTGTGAGCTATATTTTTGTTATCCTTTCTAACAATTTGCGTAAGAGTCCGACAGTTGCTATCTGAAAGTTTTGGTTTTCTTCTGGAGTTTTGTTTTGACAAGGAGGTTTTTCACTCTTTCTCAAAGGCTGTCATTACTTTCGAGACAGTACTTCTTGATACACCAAACATTTTGGCTGTTTTCATTACGCCAGTGCCTGCCATACAAGCACCAACTATTTGACCTCTTTGAAAGTCCAATTGATATGTCATTTTAATGAATTTTAATTACCTTTTTCTGATGATATCTGAAAAGAAACAGCAATTTTAGCAAAACATATTAAGCAGCACTAATAATAAATCAAAAAACATAAATACCTCACATCAGATGTAAGTCTTATATGATGAGGAAAGGTTAATTTATGTGCAGACCTTTCTGAAGTTCCAAGTGTTATGCATACAAAATTTTCTGCAGCTGTCATGGTTTTAGGTGTTGTCAGCAATGAAGGATATGTAATGCTTCCTTACTTCTTTCCACAAGGCCTTAGAGTTAACTCT
>NC_068996.1:37354067-37356371 GCF_001194135.2 Octopus bimaculoides | reverse complement strand
GCCTAACCGAAAACAATCACAGTCACATCATCCAAACAGACTGGGTGAAACCGGGCTTAACTGCTAGTATATATAATATATATATATCCGAATTGATATCAATTTCTACCCTTATTAATAAATTTTTTTATATATATATATATATATATATATATATATATATACACATACATATTATAATAATATGTATACAATGCCATGATAACGTGTACAAAATGTTACAATAATATTTCTATATATAATTTAACAATGACATGCATAAAAAGTAACAATGATATATATATATATATATATATATATATATATATTCAATGATGACTTAGCTGGTTGAAATTTCAAAGTCACTGACTCTACCAAATGTATTGAATAATCTATCAATTTAATGTAAAATTGTTTTTTATTATATTATAAAAACAAACGTGTGTGTGTGTGTGCATGTGCGATTATCATCATTATCATCATCGTCATTTAACATGGAGCTACCCAAACTACAAATGCCTGTTGTGACATGGTGTCTATGGCTGGATACCCTTCCTAATGCCAACCACTTAAGAGAGTGTGCTGGGTGCTTTTTTATATGTCACCTTCATGGATGTGTTTACGCAGCACCAACATGGGTGCTTTAACATAACATTGGTACAGGTGCTTTTCATGTGGCACTGGCACCTGAAAGGACAAGCCTGTATGTGTAGAAGACAGCAGTTCTACTTAGCTCGACGTGTCTTACTAAATACAGCAAATTGCCACATCTCCCAGTCTCTTATCATTTCCTCAGTGAGATCCATTGTCTGAAGATCCTTTCTCACCACATCTTCCTAGGTCTACCCCTTCCACAGGTACCCTCCACAGTTAAAGCTCAGCATACATACATACTTCACCAGCTTTTCCCTGATATACTTATTATTCTCTCTACCTGGAACCATTTCACTTGGTATCCTTCATTCTTAATATTGTCTTCACCCGTATTTTATATTGATCATTCTTCTGACTCACCATATCATCTCTCCTTCTCCACCACTCTCACTATCTCCATGCACTACACCTTTTCTCCTGCAACACTATTGAACCACAGGTCATTTCTTTCTCTTTCTTTTTTCTCCTCATCTGTTCTCATCCTTTTCTTATCAACTTGTTTAATTATACTATTCCATTGTTCCTTCCCCTACCCATTCTGCACTGTCCTCAACTCATATTTATCATGCGCCACAGGTTGATTATTAGTATTATCGAGTGAAAGAGCAGCATACACCATCAAAGTGACAAGAGACATTGGGGTACAAATATACAAAGCCCAATATATCCATTGTGACAACCTGTCTAATAGAGGTACACCAAGCACATGCATTACAACCATATGTATGTGACATGATCTCATTTCATCAAAATAAACAATGCATGATCTTGCAGGAGGGGTCCAGTTAGAATTTTCTCCAGGTAGGGTAGCCCATTCTGCTCAAAAGGTCTCTAAATGAGGGCTGTTTAAGGATGATAAACAAAACATTCACATTTTCAAGGGTGAATTACTCATACCACCAAAGAATCTTTCTCAACACATGGCTATGATTCTCCTCCACTACTCCTACTTGTGATCAGAGATGCACATATTGTTAGTCACTAGGGGACATGTTCAACTAGCCCTTCTCCCACCAGTTCTTCTCATATGGGAGTCCAAACTTAATGGCATATAATCCAGTGCAAATACTGACCAAGTCTAACATGGCAATTGATATGTTCATTCAAGACAAACACAGAGCATTAAAAGATGAGGTGGTTAATTGTTGCTCTGGCTGTACCACAAAAGTGGTAGGCAAAAACAATGATAGTAATCTATATATATAAAAATGAGAATGTGTGTCTGTCTGTCTGTGTGTGTGTGTGAATCCCTAAAACTCGAGAACTATGCAACCAATTTCATTCAAATTTTACAGATGCCTTACTTAGGGTTCCAGTTGTGTTTTAGTCAAAAAAATTTTTTAACTTCTTCCAGAGTTCGAGCCCACGGCAACATAATATCTCCTACGTGTCGAAAGTGAAACAAAAACACTCATGTGAAATACTTTCACTTTAAAAATGAAACTATTCCACTAACTGAAACAATCACATTTCGATACTGTAATGACAGATACTTTCAGAGAGAGAGAAAGAGAAAGAGAAAGAAAGAGAGAGAGATGTATATGTATACGTATAGATGTATATGTACACGTTATTCCTCTAACTGAAACAATCACATTTCGAGACTGTAATGACAGATACTTTCAGAGAGAGAGAAAGAGAGAGAGAGAGAGATGTATATGTATATATATA
>NC_068996.1:37343874-37352593 GCF_001194135.2 Octopus bimaculoides | reverse complement strand
GTCTCTCTACTACCTCTGTCAAATGAATCACCAAAATTGGCCTTTCATTATTTATAATCTGTACCTGTTTGTTTGGTTACGAAATTAAATACACAAAACGTGTTTCTGAATTACGTGTATTTACTTTATATACATATGAGTTGAAAACTTTCTTCTAGCATTCCACTTAATATCTATGTTCCATGCTGGCATGGATTGGAGAGTTATTAATGTAGAAATATGGTATCGTAGCTACTAACAGTTGAGGGTTGCGTAGTCTAGACGGCGTTTTTAGATTTCATTATACTCTTTAACCCAGGCAACGCTGGGTATTTCTGCTAGTTTAAAATAAAGTGGAAAGTAGGACATGGTTCCCTGCCTCCCAGGGATCTCATATGTTTGAATTACTATAAAAACCCCATCTTGGCAATAAGAACAATATACAAGTATACTGAAAGTACATTATTAATATCATTATTATTATTATGATTATTATTATTATTATTTCAGGTGGTGAGCTGACAGAATTGATAGCATATTAGGTGAAATGCTTAGTGGTATTTTGTCTGTCACTATGTTCTGAGTTCAAATTCTGCTGAGGTTGACTTTACCTTTCATCCTGGGGTCGATAAAATAACTACCAGTTGAGAGTTGGGATCGATGTAACTTACTTAGCCCTTCGCCTTGAGCCAAAATTTGAAACAATTAATTATTATTATTATTATTATTATTAGGCATAATCATTAGAACATTGAACAAAATGCCTTGCGATGTTTGTTCTGGTTCAAATTTTGAGTTCAAATCCTGTTGAAGTCAAAGTCACTTTTCATAATTCTGGGATTAATAAAGAGTACTAGTCAAATACTGGAGTTAATATAATCAACTGCTCCCTACCCTCAAATTGATAGCACTGTGCTTATGTTAAGAATCATTAATATTGCTGCAGTAGTGGATAGGTAGAATCATTTGAATGTTGGATAAATTCTAGAATTACTTAGTTCCCACTCACTATGTGGCAAGTTCAAATCCTGATGAGGTCAACTTAGTCATTTATTGTTCCAGAACTAATAATGTAAAGTACCAGTTAAAAACTGGGTGTAATTTAATTACCTGTCTGCTTCCTCTAAATTTCTGGCCTTGTAAATAATTGTCATCATCGTATGTTGTTATTAATATTACTTAGCATCTTTAAGTGGTGAGCTGGCAGAATTATTAACATGCTAAGATGCTTTTTGTCTGTCTCTACATTCTGAGTTCAAATTCTACCGAGGTTGACTTTGCCTTTCATCCTTTCGGGGTTGATAAACTAAGTATCAGTTAGGTACTGAATTGATTTAATTGACTTACCCTCTCCCTGAAAAATTGTTAGCCTTGAGCCCAAATTTTAAACCACCATCACCGTCATTATTATTATTATTATTATTATTATTGAGTGAGAGAGCAGTTCATGCCATCAAAGTGACAATGGGGTAAAATATACGAAACCCATTATACCCATCATGACTATCCGTCCGATAAGGGTACACCAAGCACATGCATCACAACCATATGTGCGTGACATGGTGATCTCGTATCAAGAGAAACAAAACATGACCTTACAAGTGGGGCCATGTTAGAATTTTCTTCAGATCGAGTAGCCCATCCCACTCAAAAGATCCCTGAATAAGGTTTGTTTAAGGATGTTGAGCAAAACACCCATGTTTCCAAAAGTGAATTATCCAAACCCCAAAGAATTCCTCTCAACACATGGCTATGATGCTTCCCCACTACTCCTGCTTGTGATCAGAGATGCACATATCATCAGCCACTAAGGGACATGCTCAACTGGTTAAAGTCAAACAACTGACAAGCAAATCTATACTATTGAGCAGAATATTTGCTGTAGCCCATCTTATATACCAAGACAAAACAATGTACATGATAACACTCCCATTATTATTATTATTATTATTATTATTATTATTATTATTAAGGGTGGTGAGATGGCAGAATTGTTAGCGTGCTGGATGAAATGCTTAGCAGTATTTCAGCCATTGCTATGTTCTGAGTTCAAATTCTGCCAAGGTCAACTTTGTTTTCCATCTCTTCAGGGTTGATAAAATAAGTACCAGTTGAACACTGGGGTCGATGTAATTAACTCATTCCCACCTCCCACAAGCTGCCCTTGTGGCAAAAATTTGAAATAATAATCTATATATATATAAAATCCTTTGTTTCTCTTTCTGTTCTCAATGTTTTCTCAAACGACTCAAATCCTTTGTCTCTCTGTCTGTTCCCAATGCATTCTCAAACGGCTCAACCAAATCAAATCAAATTTTACATGGTAATACTATGAGACCCTGTGAGTGTCAACGTGTAATTTTTTGGATTAAAACAACACAACATTGGCATAGGTTCCATATTACGTGTCAAAGCTCAAAGAATAAAAGTGAAACAATAACATGTATATTGTAATGTGATATAGTTTCACTTTTATACTTTTAATTTTAACCATGATGACGACGACGACGATGACTTTGTCTCATTTTGTATATTGTGTATCTGTCTGTGAATGTATGTAAGTGTATGAGTGTGTATATGTCTCACAGTGTGTGTGTGTCTTTCTGAGTTAGGTACATTATTTTTGGAAGCCTAGTACTTATTCTATCGGTCTCTTTTGCCAAACCACTAATTTACGGGGATGTAAACACACCAGCATCAGTTGTCAAGCGATGTTGGGGGGACAAACACAGACACACACATACATATATATGATGGGCTTCTTTCAGTTTCCGTCTACCAAATCCACTCACAAGGTTTTGGTTGGCCTGAGGTTATAATAGAAGACACTTGCCCAAGGTGTCACGCAGTAGGACTGAACCCAGAACCATGTGGTTGGTAAGCAAACTACTTATCACACAGCCACTCCTGCACTTATACACTGTATAAATTTTTCCTGCATTACACACAAAATCACATTTACAATATCGTTCGATCTCTGTGGCTTTCTCACTAGAAGGTGGGTAGTGTAAAAACTAACACTTCTTTCCTCTAAGGTTAGATTCGAAACCAAATCTAAGGATTCTTGCTCGTCTGAGCCACCACGAACCAACAGGCCCAAAAGGAATTTTCCTTGTCCTGTCAAAAAATGATAAATGGTTTCCCTTTGACCTCAGCCATGTCAGGCGAAGTTCAAATGGACAGGAGCTGACCTATTTAGATACAATCTCTCCTGTAGTATGTCTGTCTTTCTAGCAGCCACGGCTGTTATAAATACTTTGGTCAGCAAAGGGACAGGCAGAAAGGCTCATGAAGAAGAGACAACTCACAAGATAGCTGACTACTTTCTCAGATGAACGACGCACGCACAGACACAAAACATTCAGTTCTACCACATCACATCCACAGATGTATCCTGTCTTTATTCATTTCAACTCATAGCAGTTGACAACAAATGTCATGAAAACTTGTGTATACCAACAGCAAATAAATGATTTAAACAATAAATTAATGTCATTACGTCGACACATTCTGATACACCTTTAACCATTACATAGGCTCAAAACGCCAGACTTCTTATTTTCTTGAGCGCCAAACTAATACACCATTTGCACCTCACCTGTCTTGCACCATATAAACATATATATAACTAGCAGAGCTACCCGGTGTTACATGCAATTGAAGAGTTAGAATTTTCTGTTATATGTTCTGTAATGAAGTGGAATACCTATGATTCGAATTTCATCAAAATTGCAGATGAAGATTCTTTCCCTCTTTACACACCCTAAAAAAATTCTAATCATGACACATGTATCCCATACTACTGATCTTTATGCGCAGATTCCAAAATTCCAGTCTTATGGAACCAGTTCAAAGGATTTTGCTCCTGAAAAATGGAGGTCATGGAGCTCTAAAATGTGGGAGTTAAGGCTCCTATTGGTGATGGGTGTATTAATGTCAACCAGAGAAGTTTAATTGTTGGGAATCTTTTTAACTTGTGTGTAATATGTATTGTTTGAATTTCTTTGAAATAGGAAATATATGTATGTTCACTGGGTTTGTAAAAGAGAGCAAAGCTACAGGAAAGCAAAAGATGAATGATCACAATAAGCAGTCAGCTACCCTAACTTAGTTGTTACTACTCCCCAATGTAGGATTCCTCACCATACAGGTGACAGGCACAGACGTAAGATGCATTACGGATCTATAGCAATTGGAAGGGCGTGACCCAACTGAAACATTAACAACTGTGTGACGTGAGGGGTAAGAGGAAATGAAAATGTCACCTCTGGAGTTTGCAAATGACCACTATACTGATAAGTAACTGAACAGAATAAATTTACAATCTATAAGTGTCTTTCAATAATCAGTCACTCATCTTAGAAGGCCTTGAAATCAATGTTACCATCGGGGACTATGTGTGACCCAGTGATAATAAAAAGACTCAAAAGAGGTCTGGAACCAAATAACTTTACTCAACACTTTGCAACTGAATCAGTGGAGGCAAATATGCCTCTCCTTTACTGCCGTTGTTTGTCAGCAAAAACTATCGGCAGTATATGTTTCGTTTTTTACTGTTATTTATGACATCATTCGTGCGTTTGTACTGGTTTTAGCTTTAGGGGGTTAGGGTTTTAGAGTTAGGGTTAGGGCTTTAGGGTCAGGTTAGGGTTGGGATTTTAGGGTTAGAGTTACGAAAAATGTGAAAAATGAAGAAATTGGAGGGGGAGGGGAGCAAAAATGTCTTTCCGAAAATAGTAGCTGAAAAAAAACCCTAACCTAACCCTAAAACTTTAACCCTAACCTAACCCTAAAACTTTAACCCTAACTCTAAAACTCTAACCCTAATCCTAAAACCCTAAAACTAAAACCAGCACGAACGATGTCATAAATAACAGTGAAAAGGTAAATTTAAACCGCCAGAACGTCTTGTTGACAAACCACAGCAGTAATTGTTTTCACCTCAATAGACGTCATTGATTAGTTCAAATTATCGAAATACGACGACTTTAACACGAAATAACTTCGAAAATAAAGAATTTCCTTAAAAACGCCAAGAATAAATGATGTTTTAAATGACACATTCTACCAGTATACGAAATTTGAAAGTGTTTAGTTACAAAAAATTATTTTTCCTATGTGCCGGCCACAATGAAAAGATCGAAAGGCTCCAATGATTTATACCGCCAAATTCGAAATACATGGCAATCTTGAGCGAAAAAAAGAACAGATAAAGAAAAGATTCACAGAAATTAAGAGACAGCCTTTCAATCTTCAAGAAGACAGGATTCTCATTAATGAATACCAGCAATATATTATGAAATTAAAGCATCATTAGTGACATATACAAATGAGGATGTGAGGATTGCAAAATGAGATTTAAAAACTGAATTTTTGACTTTGATTCAAACACTTTTTACAAACTCTCTCAACTTCAACAACAACTATGCTGACCAATTTTAACTCCTAAAGATGATGCAACGGTACAAAATAATGATGCAGTACAAGTAAAGAGAAAACAAGAAATTAGAAGTTATTCATTTTGCCCTGATCATTCAATTTGCCTACTATTCAAACGTATTTCACCAAAGAGAAAGGAAAAAAATTAAATTGCAGTACATATAATCATAATTAAAATTGTATATATACCAGTAATCGCTTAACATCTGTAGTTCTTTTATATATTAATTGTCCTTTGGGGGAATTTTTAAGACTATTTGCCATCGTCTCCATCACGGTGCTTAAGTATTTTTGGAAAAATGCCTCTCGTTTCAAAAACCGATGGGATTTTGTTTTCGTTAATTCTACTTCCGCCAGAGTTATCTCCCATACGAACAACACGACAACCAGGAGGGAGAACCTGTGGTCATGTTATTGCTGCTGGAAACAGCAGCTGAATCTTCTTTGGGTTATACCTGATCGTCTTCGAAATCGATATGTCACAATGTAGTTCTATTGTTAAAAATAAATAAAGAAAGAAATGTGGAGTTTTGGCATAGTTGTCCTCGAAGTCTTATACCTCATGAGAAAATGAAAAAAAAAAAGTTGTTTTTCCTCCTTTTAGTATGCTTGTGTTTCATACAAGCATACTAAAAGAATTTCAACTTTTTTTGCCTCTCAATTCCGTTCTTTTTTCCCTCTCTCTTCTCCAACGACATTTGGGGTTTCGAGGGACAGCTATCCCAAAACTCGAAGGAAAGAGAAAGAGGTAATATTCATGGCTTTAATGTATGAATGTTCTTGATCAAAGATCTAGAATTAAAGGTCTGTTCGATCAGTTTATCTGAGCCAAAACAACAATCAATAATCTAGCCAAACAACAATCAATAATCTTACCAAAGAGCCTCTACGTGACCAATCGATCTACAAGAAATAGCTGTCAAATTCCCCCCAAACTTAAAACAACTGTTTTGAGAAGGAAGGACACATTTGGATGATGTAGTACTGGATACGTACTTTCAGAAAATAAGTTGAGATAGTCATGGATGGAATACTTTTATCATAGAACATCAAAATTGATCAAGCAACGGCTGGGGTTTTATCTGGTCGCTAATTCTGGTAGAAATAACTACCAAATCTCCTGCAAATCACACCTTAATCTCTCTCTCCCTCTCTCTCTCTACTGAGAGAGGGGAGAGAGAGAGATTAAGGTGTGATTTGCAGGAGAAAGAGAGGGAGAGAAAGAAAGAGAGAGAGGGGAGGGAGAGACAGAAAGAGACAGACAGACTGGCAGAGAGAAATAAATTGAACAGCCATATACCTAAAAGAAGACTGTTCCGCCACATCAGGCATATGTAGTGGATCTTGCATGCATGAAGTGGATTCGATCCACTATAGCCAAATTTAAATTAACACTGCAACAGAACTTTTCCCACGGTGAAACAATGGTTTTTCTGTTGCAGCAGTTTTTCATTTTCCAGATGACTTTAGCTAGGCCGAAATAATGTCTTCACCCCTTGACCCTTTCTAACCTCTCCTAGACCACCAAAAGCTAGAATAGAGATAACAAGATCACCAACTAAATCTATTGTTCTCAATGATATGTCTATCCTTCTAGATAGTTATAAAAGCAAGAAAACCCCAAGCAAAAAAAAACAAAAACAGTTAGTCACCAGTCGCTGACGACTCAACGAGTCCAGTCACATGGTGACGACTCAGTGAGAATGAAGTCTGGCTGACCAGCTAGAACTTTGGCCAGAGGGAGAAATGAAGTTTACTGTCAGCAACTGTGAGGCAACGTCCTACACCCTACAACTCTCACTAGCTCTAATTCTGTTCTCTTACATCATTCTATCTCTCTCTGTAATTACTACTAAACAATGAAGAGGACACAAACACAAACTTTACTTCGCATGCTTTTGGAGTTATCATAACCTGTCCGTCGAGACAAGGTATAGTAATGTAACGGTAAATAAATACTTTCTTAAAACTCCATCCTACAACATGGCGTTATAACAACAAATTATTATCGTTACAAACTGGCGATCTCGACGTTGCACCATAACAGGTATCGCTACACAAATTAAAAACTTTATCGTTACACATATTAACAACAACCTTTGTGGTATTGTATGATTTCTCCGGATAATTGCTTCAATACCTATTTCTTTTTTCGGCTTTCTGGCGTTAGTTTGTGGCATTAAAAATTACATTAAAAAAAAATTCTATAATACCCTCCTCCCCATCTGATTTCACTCAGGAATTCGTTTCACAAAGTTGGAAAATCACATTTTCATTTTTTAACTTGCTGGGTTTCAAGAAAAGAGCAGTGTCTGCGGCCTTCATAAGCCCTCCTAGGAGGTTATTTAGGTTCCTCTTGAACCTCCGGAATTCAAAACATACAGAAAATACAGTGCATAAGCAAAGAAGGAGTTACAGTGATAGGTGATATTCTGGGGAGGAAGGCAGTGATTAATGCAGAACCGGACTGCAGGGTTGGACACATCAAGGATGATAAGAGGAAATGATACGAGTGGGTTAGGAATTCTTGAACAGAGGAGATAGAATGAGTTTAGCAAGATCTTATGAAAAGAGGCCATTCGGAGTTCAGAGAAGAGATAGTGCGTCCGTGTGTTAGAAACTGATGTGTTTGTGAAGGACATTATACTCATTAGGTAGTCTTTTTTGGTCTGTGTGTCGTGTGTACAGTAGCAGTAGACATTGTCCCAGATGTGTGCGCTATATTCCATTGTGGTTTCACCTGAGCTTTGTAGAGTGTCCATAATTATTAAAGGCATCAAAATATTGAATGATTGAAGAAAATATCAAGGGAAACCTACTGCATGAAAATTTAATAAGTAAAGTGGATGTTAATATATTTGATACAGTAATTATAAAAATATTTATTATATAGGAAAGTTGGTTATACATCATTAGATGTATACCTGACTTTCCTATATAATATTAGAAATTAAACGGAACGCTGAACTCCAGACTATCAACTTAAACAACATTTATTCAGGTGGTAAATATATACATCTTTAGCTCTTGTTTGTTGTTACAGCTTCTGTGTGTGTGTGCATTGTTGTTGGGACGTTTGGTATGTAGGTGTAAGCGAGCTGTCGAGCGTAAGTTCGAAAGATGAAGAGAGACAGCTAAACACGTAAAGAGACTGTCTCCAGGTTGGAATGTTGGAGACACTGCTTGACACGTCCATGCTCATGGCCGGCCGACCGAGAAAGAGATAGAATAGAAGCGGGAACGCTTGGTTGTTTAATTCCACGCATGCGTGAGACTACGCATGCACACGGCGTTACTACAA
>NC_068996.1:37334576-37342550 GCF_001194135.2 Octopus bimaculoides | reverse complement strand
TATTATATAGGAAAGTTGGTTATACATCATTAGATGTATACCTGACTTTCCTATATAATATTAGAAATTAAACGGAACGCTGAACTCCAGACTATCAACTTAAACAACATTTATTCAGGTGGTAAATATATACATCTTTAGCTCTTGCTTGTTGTTACAGCTTCTGTGTGTGTGAGCATAGTTGTTGGGACGTTTGGTATGTAGGTGTAAGCGAGCTGTCGAGCGTAAGTTCGAAAGATGAAGAGAGACAGCTAAACACGTAAAGAGACTGTCTCCAGGTTGGAATGTTGGAGACACTGCTTGACACGTCCATGCTCATGGCCGGCCGACCGAGAAAGAGATAGAATAGAAGCGGGAACGCTTGGTTGTTTAATTCCACGCATGCGTGAGACTACGCATGCACACGGCGTTACTACAATTACGTTCTTAGTGATGAGAACCTGATGTTAATGATGTTCACAAGACACCTGTTAGTGAATGTCTGGAGTTTGTGGGTGTTAGTCTTGGTCACTCGCTATGTTTCTGAGCCATAAAGTAGAACTTACTTAACATTTGTGTTGAAGATCCGGATCTTCTCCAGACATTCACTAGCATATGTCCCAGAAACATCCTTAACATCAGGTGACCAGAGGACGTCTCAGATGAACAAATGTGGGACAGGACAAGACAGCCCCAATCGAGACAGATACCAAGAAACGAAAATGGGGATGGATATGCCACACACTACGAAAGCCCGCACCAAATGCCACCAAGCTGGCTCGGAACCCACAGGGAAAGCGATAAGTGAACCGACCAAAACAGTCTTGGCGCAGCAGTGTCGACGCAGAGGTGAGGGCAGCCGGAATGACATGGGCGGAGCTGAAGAGGATCTCTCCAGAACCGCGTCCGCTGGAAGAATATTGCGGCCCTATGTTCCCCAAGGAATCAAGAAGAAGAAGAAGAAGAAGAAGAAGAAGAAGAAGAAGAAGAAGAAGAAGAAGAAGAAGAAGAAGTGAACGAAACGGTTGTGCATTGCTGTGCGAGTGACAAACTTTGAAATTGAGTGTTTTCTTTCTTCGGGATTGTCACTTAATTTCGATAATGATTTGTTCGCATCTCTAAAATTTTAATCACTTAACATGTCGTGTACGGTATTTTGTTAACCAGTGAGGTCTTCTGCTCACAGAATACCCGCTGAAGCAAGAAGATAAGCGCATGGATGGAAGAAGCAAAGGTTACTTTTGGAAAAATGCCTCTCAGATTCTGGTCTCAGAATGCATCTCAGATCATGGGATTCTGCCTTTGCTTTAATTGGTTGTTAGACATGAACATGGAACCAACAATGTGATGAGAACTAGACCAGCTTTACCTAAGAAATTTCAAAATTTGTAGCATCTTGAGGAAAGACAGAGTACTTAACACAAATGTACAAAAGTAAGGCAACATTGAAAGGTTTGAAGCCCTTTCCATCATAGATCAGTTCTGTTGGATAGGACGTTGCTGTTCTATTGGAAGACAACCTTATACCAAAAATTTTCTTTTACAGTAAATTTGCTCACGCAGATCACACGGAAAGTAGCACTAATACAAAGTAAACTAAAATGTAAGCTAAAGTAATCTCCCTCTAAATTGTAGATCACATGCCAAAGTGGCACCTTCCTGGGTTTTTTAAGAAATGATGTGAATTTAGTGCTGGTTTCTTGTAAAAATGCAACTACCTTCGCCTCGACACTGATCACATTATAAAAATTGTGACACTGATCACATTGTGACACTGATCACATTATAGAAATTGAAAAGTAAACTAAAAAGTAACCTAAAGTAACCTAAAGTAATCTCCCTTGTAGATCACACACCAAAGTAGCCCCATATTTATTCATTGACTACTAGCTTTAACATTCCTAGATCAGAATTGGATCCCTAGACTCGTAAGGCATCCGGGCAACTGCTCAGTGTGCTCATGCTTTAAGACGGCACTGTTTCTAATGCATTCGACTGCATAAACATGTTAGCAATTCAAGACAGTCTAAGTTTATACACTGTTGGCATAGATAATTTTCACTGGGATTTGCCACAGAGAAATATTCTCGCTTTAGAAAATGGTGTAAAAACATAAAAGTCATTTGATACTGATGAGAGAAGTAGCTTGAAATGTATATGTTAGTCCCCAATGAGTAATGCCTAAAGAGAGAACCTTCCTCTAACACAAACCGGGTGAAAACGGGCTTTTTATAGGTCAAATATGAGCCAAACATATTTGAGCTGATCAAAATAATTGCAAATTGATTGCAGCCGTAAAAACATATGCACAAATGGAACTCGTTTTGGTAGCATAATAATCAATGATACAAAAGTTGTGATAAAAGGAAACCGCTAAGTTAGGAGTGCTTGAGTGATGTAGGACAGTAACTAGCTTCCAGGGTCAGCAACCACTACTGTAGCAGTAGAAAAGTCAGAGAGAAGAGACAGCAAACCTGTGAGATAATGGTTAGAATGTTGATGAATGACTTTATTCCAATAAGTCCGATGCACTCTCATTGGGTGTGGATAAGAAATATACACTAGCAGCTTTGTTCCAGTTTTGTGAGCAGTATCCTGTTGTGGTCCTAACTACACCTTGTAGATGGTCATGTTGTTTTTAGAGGATGTGAAGTATTTTCTGATTCTAAAGGGATAGGCCAATTTTTGTGATGTGGTCTTGGTTATGTAGATGTTTACTCAGCAGGAAAAACCATGCATTAAGACGAGACTTCATATTTGTTGTGACGCGTTCGTATTTAGAGTGGGGTGAGGTGAGATATATATACAGTAATTGGGTCTTTGAACTGGTAAAGGAGACAAGATAAGTATTTGAGGTCCCTAATCATGAAGTTAGTGACTGATTTAGTGTGTGGGCCAACATACTAGTATGCTTTTTTTTTTACACTGGGTGCATAGCTAAAGGAAACCCACAGGGTGCGCCTATTAAATATTTTACTGAATCTACTTATACGAGGGAAGTGTTTGTGTACTGACTAAGGAAAATCTTACCTACACGGGTTTTAACATTTAAAGAGAAGGATGGTGTTAACTGCAACATTTTCCGGTGGCGTTTTCTCTTGGAGGGGTTAAGGTCTGGTGTATAACTAATCCTTTTCTTAAAATCGCTGGCAGCCAAAACCTCATTATTTATGGGACGGATTTTGCTTAAAGATAGGTTGGAGATTCTTCAGCTGACGTCCTTTACCAGTTCTTGGCTGAATGACAGGAACCAGTGTTAATATAGGATAGCATCTCGTTTGGTTTCCTAAAGTGTCTATATTACTGGACACCAAGTTCAAGGTCACATCAAGGAAATCTACTGTATATTGAGGAATGGGAAAGGGTCCATTGGGTGGATGTCCTCCGCATTAGGGCGTGTGTGTTTCTGTGACAAACTCTTTGCCGAATTTTCAAGTATGACTAGAAAACAGTGGAGTTCAAATATAATTTGTTTGCAGCCCAATGATTGAAACAAGTAAAAGATAAATGATAGATCCTGAAGTAAAATGTATAGCATTGAGTAAAAAGAAAAAAAAAGATATTAATGCTGAATTTTTGCTATTTAAGGAAGAAACATTATAAAAGAAACATTCGAGTATGTAGTGCACGTTTGAGCACTCTTTTTCAGTCAAGGATCCCTTCGCAAATACAGGATTACTTTAGACTAATAACAGGCAAGGATTTCTTTATCTTTTCAATTTCTAATGCCACCCAGGAAAATAGTTCATTAGTAGTTTCTGATAAGAGTTATGTCCCCTTGAAATTTATTCTAATTTTTATTAATTTTATTTATAAAGTTTCTTCCTTTTCTGTTCAGGTTCAGGTTCAGCGGATTATGATCAAAGTCACTACTAGCGACAATCTCGTCGTTTTTCTAGACAGTATCTCTACTACATTATCTAACGTGTCCTGCGTTTTCTTTTTTTTTTTAAAGATGTTAGCTGTAATATAAAGGAGGTGTAGCTCCTGTTTCTCGTAAGGTCGAGCGACGATGAAGTTCCCTATCTCGTTTTGACAACTCGTTGTTTATCTTGAAATTTTTTTCCAATTCCCAAATGCGTTTACTGTTATTTATGAAAACGCAATTTTAACAATCGGGTTTGATCCGTCGTTGTGGCAGGCTTCTCGACTCCACAGGCTTCCATGGCCTTTCTTGCCGCTTGAATGCTGGTTGCTTCGCGCGTCATACGGAGTTGAACCTGATAGTCAAGAGAAGTTTGGCCCCGGGAAAACATCCCCTCCATCTTGAAACCATCTGGATTGTCCCGATGTGATAAGAAGAGACCTGACGGCCTCACCCTGTGCCCCTGGTCGCAAGGCAAGATGCCTTGTCTGGGATGTCACAGTTAGCGACTCCTTTGCTTCTTCTCACATCCTGGATGCTGCGTTCAGAGCGAAATCCACAGCTTCTGTGGCCGAGCGGAACAAAATCCTGAAATACTGTGATCTGTTGGCCAACTACATTCTCCATCCTGTGGTGTCCGAGACGTTTGGTGGGGTCGGACCACTAACTGCGAGATACCTGACTTCACTGGCAACTCGCCTTGCAGAGGTAACTGGTGAGGCTCGTGGGGGCGCTTGGCTGTTCCAGTTCATCAGCCTCACCATCACTCGCAGCAACGCTGCAAGCATGCTAACGTATCTCAATAGCCATTGGAGAGGTCTCCCAGCGCCCCTAACTTTTCAACTCAAGGTGGTGAATTGTCTTTTGGTTTTTTTCCCCTTCTTTTTTTTCTATCTTTTCTTCTTTTTTCTTCTCTTTTTTCTTTTTAATTTTTTTCCGTTGTGTTCTCTGTTTTGTCCAATTTTCCAGTTTGATTTTGTAAAACGGTAAACACGGCAAGTAATTATTATAAATTCAATTGTTTTCATTTCGCAAGTCTTCCCAGAGAGAAGACTTATGATCAAAGCATTCCAGTCGTGACCATATAATAATTTTGCTTATCACAGAACACTCAAGATCACATCCAATGGGTTCTTTTCTTGGATTGGGCCGTTATTTCTAATAACCACATAGAAGTGCTTTCGTTGGGCTAGGCTTTTATATTATTCTGATTATATTAAGAGCCTAACCTGGAGTTATTAATAACTGGGTGAGCTTAGTAATATTAAAAAAGAGTTAAGGATAAAGATGTAGTAACGCCGTGCGCATGCGTAGTCTCACGCATGCGTGGAATTAAACAACCAAGCGTTCCCGCTTCTATTCTATCTCTTTCTCGGTCGGCCGGCCATGAGCATGGACGTGTCAAGCAGTGTCTCCAACATTCCAACTCTGGAGACAGTCTCTTTCTTGCTGGCCAGCAATAGAGCATGGACGTGTTTAGTTGTCACTCTCCATCTTTCGGTCTTACGCTCGACAGCTCGCTTACATCTACATAACAACGTCCCAACAACTATGCACACACACACAGAAACTGTAACAACAAACAAGAGCTAAAGATGTATATATTTACCACCTGAATAAATGTTGTTTAAGTTGATAGTCTGGAGTTCAGCGTTCCGTTATATTCATAATTTTATATATTAAAGTCAGGTATACATCTAATGATGTATAACCAACTTTCCTATAAAGTCCACTCTTAAACATATCCTTGTTCATGTCCGAATGTCTTTGGATTATAGGCACAGGCATGGCAGTGTGGTAAAAAATTTGCTTCCTAGTCACATGGTTCTGAGTTCAGTCTCACTGTGTGGCACCTTGGGCAAATATCTTCTGCAATAGTCACGGGCTAACTAAAGCCTTGTGAGTGGATTTGGAAGACGGAAACTGAAAGAAGCCCTGGTTATGTGTTAATAAGCTTGCTTCCCAACCACTTGGTTCCAGGTTTAGTCCCAGTGCGTGATACCTGGACAAATGTTTTCTACTATAGTCTCAGGCCGACCAAGGTCTGAATGGGTTTGATTGATAGAAACTGAAAGAAGCCCGTTCGCAGCTTTCGCGCGGAAAGTAATATATATATATATATATATATTTATATATAATTTGTGTGCACGTGTGTTTCTCCCTCATCCCACCGCTTGGTATGTTTGTCGCTGTAACTTAGCGGCTCGGCATAAGAAGTCGATAGAATAAGTGCCAGGCTTAAAAAAAAGAAATCTGTCTTGGGGTTGATTTGTTCCACTAAAACTCTTCAGAGCAGTGGCCCAGTATAGCCGCAGTCCAATAACTGAAAAAAGTAAAAGATAAAAAAAAAATACTGCTAATTTGTTAACATTGCCACGCTAACTTGACGCTGACCGAACGCTCTCTCGCTCCTAATATTTATCTTTGCCGATCTGAGTAGACTGGAGCAATGTGACATAAAGTGAAACGAAGTGCTCCAAGTGAAAGAGAGTGTTGTCTAAGGAAGAGAGAGAAATATAATGTTGTCTAGGGGAGAGAGAGATAAATAGAGAGAGGGAAGGGGAGAGAGAGAGAGAGAGAGAGAATGGAATGCGAGTGTCGTCTGCTATTTTGTAACTCATAAGCTAGCAGCAGTTCAAATTTGTAACTCTTAAACTAGCAGCAGTTAACAGTTGAATGCCTGGCAGCTGACACGAACATGTGACAATTGCTACTTTCAATCCTTTCTCCCAGCTGATCTGCACTTAAACTTGATCTATTCTCTTCCGTCTTAATTCTCGCTGAGCTACCTAGTTTATGTTACATTTGACTGAAAGGCAATCAACAACCTTCGTCAGCGTTATTTTGCTGACGTCAGTCAATGAATCTTATGCGTGTTTGTTGAATGTCATTAGTTTGTTTCCCGACGAGGTCATCAGCTCGATTTTTTCTTGTTTGTGTGTATTTTTTATATATCAAAAATTTATTGGAAATAACGAACCCTGGTTTCAAACTTTAGATAGAGATCTGCTACAGTTGTTTCAAATGACATTTGATTTTACGAGACTGACAAGAGGGAAAGCTACAATTTATTACTGAACTAGCTTATAAGCCGCACTCCGTTGCGAACTTTTGAGCTAGCTCCTGCAGAGGATTAACTGGAATTGCGGTCCAGAATCTAAATACAGCAATAATAATAAGCATTTATTGGTACCTGCCAATATGGTATTACTTTAAATTTAGTCTAAATGAAAAGCTTTTTAAATTAACAAACTTTTGGAGTTCTTTTAAAATTTGAATTTGCAACTGTTAGCATATAACAAATCCTCATCCAAACCTGATGCCAATGTTGGATGTTCAAGAACCAAGTGAAGGGCAAATTTTCAATCCTGGGATCATCCTGATTCCAAAAAGGTATAATATGTCTATGTAGAGCAAATGTAGACTGAGATGCAGGCGTCCCAGTCAGTCAGTCAGACAGACAGACAGACAGAATTTTGCATTTATTATAATAAATTTATGGTTTTAATTTCAACTGATTAGTTTCAACCCTACACGAAAAGAATTAGAATAAGTGACATTGACTGGGAATACATTAAACCGACTACACTGATCATACACCTCATCAAAAACACATTAATATTTGATTTTAGAATAAGGCGGCGAGCTGGCAGAATCGTTAGCACGCCGAGTAAAATGCTTAGCGGCATTTCGTTCGTCTTTACGTTCTGAATTCAATAAAAATGAGTAGCAGTTGAGTACTGGCGTCAATGTAATCGACGTCAATGTAATTAATTTCGCTCGAAATTGCTGGCCTTGTGCCAAAACTTGAAATTTTACAGTTTGATTGTAAAATAACTTTCCTGAAAAGCTGAATAAATAGTGCATACTATATTCTTTTACTTGTTTCAGTCATTTGACTGCGGCCATGCTGGAGCACCGCCTTTAGTGGAAAAACTTGAACCCGGGACTTATTCTTTGTAACCCTAATACTTATTCTATCGGTTTCTATTGCCGAACTGCTATGTGTCGGGGATGTAAACACACCAACGTCGATTGTCAAACGACAGTGGTGGTGGAGGGAACAAACACAGACACATAAATACATACATACATACATAAACACACACATACATACATACATACATATA
>NC_068996.1:37329969-37334385 GCF_001194135.2 Octopus bimaculoides | reverse complement strand
CAAATAAATATTTGTCCAGATTGCATAAAGGACTCCTTCCAACCTTCTCCAGTGGTGAAATGATTAAAAAAACTCTTTATTTATGGAAGATGGGGATCTTTGTCACACGGCTAAAATTACCCAAGATTTGTTGGATGAGAATGACATTAAAAAGCTTCTATGGCCAAAACCAGTCACTAGATATGAACCCTATGGAACATTTCTAGGATATATTGGACAGGACACTTCATAAAAAGTACAAGAACGCATCTTCAAAGCCAGATCTTTTGAGATTACTGCATGAAACTTGGCAAGAAATTCTGCAAGGGAATATTCGTCATCTGATCAGTAACATGCCTAATAGGGTCCTTGTATTGAAAAATGCAAAGGGCATGCCTACTAAATATTAAATATTCACATTATAACAGTCAATAAATAATTTTAATGTATAATTTCAGATTTAAATGAATTTTAATGATTATAAGTGTGTCTACTTCTGTCATGTCTGTGTATATATATACGACGGACTTCATTTATTTTCCATCTGCCAAGTCCACTTACAAGGCTTTGCTCGGTCCGATGCTATAGGGCTATAGTAGGAGACACTTGCCCGGAATTTATCCACAAAAATGGATAAATTTTTATGAAATTTCTTACAAATACCTTTCAGATTGTATAGATTATGATTATATCGGAATTTATAATGAAAAGAGAAAACGTACTGACACACTTATATATCTACAAAGTAAAACTTGAAATTTCGAAAGAAAGTGTACGTACAAATCTACTTTTTTTTTTCATATTAACTTCCGATATAATTGTAATCTACACATTCTGATAGTTATTTGTAAAAAGTTTCGCAAAAATAAATAAATAAGTAAGTAAATAAAATAAACTATAGGCGCAGGAGTGGCTGTTAGGTAAGTAGCTTACTTACCAACCACATGGTCCCGGGTTCAGTCCCACTGCGTGGCATCTTAGGCAAGTGTCTTCTACTATAGCCTCGAGCCAACAAAAGCCTTGTGAGTGGATTTGGTAGACGGAAACTGAAAGAAGCCAGTCGTATATATGTATATATATATATATATGTATGTGTGTGTGTGTGTCCCTCCAACATCGCTTGACAACCGATACTGGTGTGTTTACGTCCCCGTAACCTAGAGGTTCGGCAAAAAGAGACCGATAGAATAAGTACTAGGCTTACAAAGAATAGGTCCTGGGGTCGATTTACTCGACTAAAGGCGGTGCTCCAGCATGGCCACAGTCAAATGACTGAAACAAGTAAAAGAGTAAAAAGAGAGTATCCATTTTTCTAAAAGCCTATTTGTGTGAATTTTCTGAAACGCTTCTCCCTACTATCGGAAAACCTTTTACGCCACATATTCCTTTTCTACTTTAGGCACAAGGCCCAAAATTTTTGGGGAGTGGGGGCCAGTCGATTAGATCGACCCCACGACTCCAAAAGGCAAAGTCGACCTCGGCAGAATTTGAACTTAGAACATAAAGACAGACGAAATACCGCTAAGCATTTTGCCCGGCGTGTTAACGTTTCTTATCTCTTTATTGCCCACAAAGGGCCAAACATAGAGGGGACAAACAAGGACAGACAGAAGGACTAAGTCGATTACATCGACCCCAGTACGTAACTGATACTTAATTTATCGACCCTGAAAGGATGAATGGCAAAGTCGACGTCGGTGTGTTAACGTTTCTGCCAGCTCGCTGCCTTTTACACAACATATTTCGATATAATCGTAATCTGTACTATTTTCAGCGTATTTAAAAAGATTATTCATTTTTCCTGAAAAGTTATGAAGAAACTAAGTCGATAGGGTAGGCACACTTGTGTAGGTATGTAAATTTAACAACGAATTATGTGTATTGACGAGAAATGGAGCTGCACACTGAGTGACAGAAGTACACAGACGCACGCACACACACACACACACACACACATACGCGCGCGTGCGCATCTGATGTTAGTTGTTTAGCCCCAGGACGGCTCTGATATAGTAGACTTGTCATTGAAGGAATTCTGCAGATGAGCATTCTTCGTTGCTTTTTTTTTTCAACTATTTTTTCCGGAAGTACATTACCTAAAGTTTTAAAAAAAGACGGGGTGGTCATAAATGGAACGCTTTTAAAAAAAGTGAATGGTCGCGTTTGGAACACCTTGAAAAAAAGAAAACGGGATGGTGACGATCGGAACACTTTTGAAAGGCGGGATGGTTACGTTCGGAATGCTTTTGTAGTGCGGATTGGTCACGGTTGGAACACCTTTAGAAAGTTGCACGTTTTCGCGCATCCGCACACACAGGTGTGCGCCTGCGCGCGTAAATCCACGCATGCGTAAAAGAATCAGACCTTTTATTTCCAATTTTAAAACTCTTCCTAATTCAAAAGCCTGTACTACAGGATACCTCGGAACGACTCTGTAAAAGCAGCAGTTTGTATGAATTTACGGGGGAGGCGACCTTCGCCAGAGATTCACAAACAGTGCCCAGCGGCACACTGATGCCCTGCAAGGTGTATCTACATGCGCCGCGGATTTCAAAAATGTAATTTATGATTTAAGAATATCTATGTGCTAAATGGTTGAGCGTTTTGAAAAATGTGTTGTTCTTAGTTTTGTTGTATACAAATATGATTAATAATACAAGGTAAGCAATACTTTAAAAACATAATTTTTTCTAAATTTTTGATTTTAAAATAGATTCTTAAAAAAAAAGAACTTCACATAAAATAGGTTATTAAAAAAAAAATTCCTATGCGTAGAGAGTCGGGAATGTTTTTAATTTCGAAAGTGCGCCAGTATTTTAAATAATGAGCTTATTGCATACAGGTGCATTACAACACCTCGAAAATGGTTCACAATGGTGGTGTGGTGGTGGTGGTGCAACAAGCAACAATTAAGTAGAGGAAGACAACGATGAAAACCGAAAGTACATACATAGTACACTGAGTAAAGCAAAACGCAAAAAAAAAAAAGCAGACATAGAGGTGAACAGAGGAAGATCCATAGGGATTTCCTCTGTACTGCAATGTAAAAAATTGAGAACCACTGGTTTCATTTTTTACCTGCTAGAAATAATACCTTATTGTCAATCATAGATATTTGAATGAAAAAAGTAAAGGAAAAGACGGGACGATCCTGGATCGAACGTCTTTGATCATATCACAATTGACCTAGGATCATATAGAATATACTGTGTCTAAAGAATGAAGTAAACAACTCGTTTTTACGTATTTTGCTTTCATATCTTCGTAACTACGTTTGCTACCCCCTCCCCCAATCAAACAAAAAGAAAAACGAAAAAATATCGTACGGAATATCTTTGACAACACAATATTGATTTCAAATTTTGGCACAAGACCAGCCATTTCGTGGGAGGGATTAAGTCGATTTCATGAACCCCAGTGTTCAACTGGTACTTATTTTATCGATCCCGAAAGCTAAAGTGGACCGCAGTGGCATTTGAACTCAGAACGTACAGTTGGAAGAAATGCCGCTAAGCATTTTCCTCCAGCGTGGTAACGATTCCGTCAGCTCGTCACCTTATTTGACAACACAATATTGATGTTAACATGAAGGACATCTGCAAACTTCATCTACACATTTTCCTTTAATCGCGATATCTATCAGTTTATCTATCTCTCTGTCTATTTATTTTTGAACGGAATAAATTAACCATCTTTTCATAGCTTTTCTAAAGAAAACCCATAAAATCTAAACTCCGATGATTAGCCAAGTACGGGTACCTTTAAACCTGGATGTATTATTTTGTTATCAACGAAATACAAAAGAGGGGCTGGGAAAACTTATCTATTTGAAATGATTGTTGAAACTGATCAAACTACAGCGAAAGCTATTGTTTCAAATAAACAGATAATACGAATGAGAATTATTACATGTTTAAAGGCGATAAAATAGTAATGAAGGGTAAAAAGATAATTAAAGTATAATTGAAAAGCCCAAGGACTGTGTACGGTGAGTACGCTGAGTTATCTCCCCGTTTAGTGTATCTCCTAGACTAAAGAAGGCAGTGATGGCAGACAACAGGTAGACAACTTGCTGAATTTATTTTCTTAACGTTAATGTTTATTGTAATACAGTTTTATTGACTTCACGATCTAAAATAATTTGTTCATTTTATGTCCTACCACTGTATGTTGGCAACGTATTTTACCTCTTCTTTTACTGTTCACAATATTTTTTTCTTTCAGAGAAAACAGAAAAACATGCGGCTTGTTCGTTCGAACTGTCTGCTTGTCAATGTCTACTTTGTTTAGGGGAGGACACGTAAAGCTGCTTGTTTTATTTGTGTGTGTATATATATATATATATATATATATATATATATATATATTCCTAATTATATGCATTGTTGAGTCTGTGTGTGTGTATATATATATATAAATCTCATATACATATATACA
>NC_068996.1:37327111-37328030 GCF_001194135.2 Octopus bimaculoides | reverse complement strand
AAAGCCTTGTGAGTGGATTCAGGGGACGGAAACTGAAAGAAGCCCGTTGTGTATATGTCTGTCTTTGTCTCACAGCCACCGCTTGTCAACCGGTGTTGGTTTGTTTCCTTCCCCGTAACATTAACGGTTCAGTAAATAGAGATCTATAAAATAAGCGTCAGACTTTTAATAAACAAAAAAAAAAAACAGTACTGGAGTCGATTTGTTCAACTAAACCCCTCAGGACGTTACCCCAGCATGGCCGCATTCAGTGACTGAAACAAGGAAAAGATGAAGATAATAGCCTCTTCACACACCTAACACTGTAAATATTTGCATATATGTATGTATGTGGTGGGGATGAGAACAAGGAGGAAGAAGGTTTGTACTCAATACTTAAAAGCAGAATAACATAAATATTACGTTAGCAGTTGGAAACTTCCCCAGTCGTTACTCAGAGTTTCACGGAGAAACGACTAAGGAAATTTTCATCAAAAATTGAAACTTGATGTGTGTTACACACAGGCATTGATGAGTTCAGTTTCATTTTTTCGTGTAGCTTGTAAACTTTTTTTTTGTTTGTTTTTGCCTGTTCAGAAGTTATACAGGAACCTGCACTTCATAAAGTACCCTTCTGTCAGCTATTACCATTTCTCAACGGTGCAAACGATCGACGACAATAATTTCCGTGTCCTACCTATGTTTTTAACACTACTACAATTACTGCTACTGCTGTTGTTATTTCTCTTGCCATTACAGTATAGCAGCCGAAAACTAGTTCTTTGCTGTCATTTTCGCAAATCCTTGGCAGTTACCTGTTATTTTGCTCAGGACTCTGTTTTGTGGAATAAAATGTTTCTTTCATCCTCTCTGTCCTGCCTGTACATATGTGCACTTCATCACCATGCACACGTAACAGTATATATATATATATATATAT
>NC_068996.1:37321106-37326742 GCF_001194135.2 Octopus bimaculoides | reverse complement strand
GTGTGTGTGTGTGTGTGTGTATCCCTCTCTGCCTGTCTGCCTCGCTCTCTTTTCCCATATACATCTCCACATAAATACCCGCATACCTTTGTCTTCAGTTAATCACATGTATATAAAACTGTAGTTTCTAGAATATTAAGTATAATTGTTTGTTTTTTTGCTAGTTTAACATTAACGGGGACCCTTCACTGTATTTTCTGATACTATTTTCACGTTATCGATTAATGTCCTCACTTGCTTTTCTATAAATAAATAAAACAAAAACAAAAAAAAAGCAACCAAGCAAACTCATCAATAGGTAGCTTTTTTTTTCTTTATCGTAATCATTACAACCACCATCAACAGCATCATTATCCTCACAAGTCGTTACTACCAGCGACTTTATATGCATTATCACAGGTAGGCAATTATCACCACACCTTCATATAAAACAATGTTTCTCAACCATTTATTATCTATGGATCCTTTGGATTCCTATTTTTTCTCTACTGGATCCTCACACCCATTCAATGTTTAAATAAAATCCCATTATATTTTTATAATCAAATATTAGGAATTATATTTAAAAATGTTGAAATATTTTGTGTATTGCAGGAAATATAACCAATTTATTGCTCATAAACTTTAACCACAGAATCTTATATGAACCTTCCCCCTCCCTCAAGGGTTATGGACCCTGGTTGAAAACCACTGATCTAAAAGAATAAAATAAACAAAAATATATATTTATTAGCCGGGAAAAAAAAGGACACGATAACAAAAAGTAGTTTATCACAAATGATATTATGAAGGTGTTTGTATGTTTATATTTCTGTCTGTTCCAACACAACTGTTCTTTTAATTAATTAATAATTGTTAAATAATCATGAAGGTTGATATAGTTTTGGTAACAGAAAAGAGGGAAATATAACGTTTATTGTCCTTTCAGACGGTATTAAATGATGCAAGAGAAAGTCAACGATATATACATGTACGTATGTGTATAATTATCTCCATCGTTTTTACGTCGTTTTCCCACGCAAGCATGAAATAGCCTAGCCATGATGATAAAGATTTTCTCCAGCCCGAGAAGCTCTTTTCATCAGTTTTTATTTGTTTCTCATGTTTTTCTTTTCTCTCGTCCCCACAAGTAAAAACTGATGAATCTTTTGGACTTTTGTTTATTAACTCATGTAAACATCATTGCTTTTGCTCAATGAGGTTCACAGAAACAACACATAGATTCATATCCATCTGTCTGTTTATAAGTATGTACTGGAAGAAGTTTCCTTCCCACCACATGGTTCTGGGTTCAGTTCCACTGCTTGGAACTGTAAACAAGTGTCTTCTACGATAGCCTCGGTTTCGTACTTTGATATTGGTCGTATTTCTTTATAGATAATCTTGTTGAGCTTAGATAACGCTTAGATATTAGTATATAGTACATTTTGGGTGGATGGGAGGTCCTGTGGTGTATGTGCTTATATATATATAATGTGTGTATTTTCCAGTATATATGCATGATGTAAAACTCTGTATTAATAGGATGTAATCAAATGTAAATCTGCTACAAACAGTTTATATGTTCAGCAAAGATGTAAAAGGGATGAGATAAACATACGAGTCTATTGTAAAATTTGGCACAACTTCTGAATATGAAGTTATATGAAGAAATCAAAGAACCAGAACAAGAACTTACCCACAAATAATTAGCAATATGTGAAAACTTAATACAACATTAGATAAATGAAGGGGATAATTAGAAAATGTATTATAGAAAAGTTGGATTAATTATTAAACAATAACTGAATTAGTGCCAGAAATATGTATTAATACACTTTATATTTGAGTTATAACAAGTTTCATTAGTGGAAGGCTTGTCTGAGTTTTTGGTATGCTAGAAATAGCAACCAACTGTCCCACAAACCACACCATTTCAATTTTTGGGAAAAAGAAGAATGTGAGGGAAGGATATATTGGCTAAGGTAATCTTAGCTACATTGTCTGAATGAAAGAAGAGATGGGTGAAACGTATTTCATCCATCATAAGTCTGGGTTAAACAACATCAGTTTTATAATGGTTGTTTCTAAGGCACAAGGCCAGCAATTTTGAGGGGTAGGTATTTGTGGGGTACCATCGACAACAATACTTGACTAGTACTTTATAAAATTGGGCAGTACTACACCCCCTTCCCTGTGGACGGTGGAAAGATCAAGAGAGGCGTTGATGAAAAGTAGAGCAATAATAAATAGGGTGACCAAAAGGGGGGCAATGGATGTAACCCCCGACCCCCTAAAAAATAATGGGTTGATTAGGTTTAGTTTTATTCATGAAATACTGTTGCTTTGAATTTGCTGCATTTGTCAATGTTTGTGGTGCTGAGTGGAGGGGGTGGCGCTAGGAACATGGATCTAGTGTCAAGGGGGTGGCAGCCTGAAAAAGTTTGAGAACCATTGCTTTAGAATATCCACCTCTAAAGGATTAAAAGCAACGTTGATTTTGGTGGGATTTGAACTCTGAACATAAAGAACCAGAACAAATAAAACTGATGAATCCAAATGATGTACTTAAGATTAAAAGTTTAAATTCTAGTCAGGGCCTCACAACTGCCAGGTGGAGTCTGGTATGCAATAAATCCATTGAGAGGAATACCCCTAAACCATACACATTCTCTCCTGATGACCTTTGAAACCTACTGGTATACAGTATGTAGAGCTTTCAATTGCACAGATAATCTGTTTGTAAGTCTCATTTATATATATATATATATATATATATATATATATATATATATATATATATATATATATGCTCATGCCACATAAAAAGCATCCAGTCCACACTGAAGTGGTTGGCATTTGGAAGGGCATCCAGCTGTAGAAACCCTGCTAAAACAGACACAGTAGCCTAGTGTAGTCTTCTACCTGACCGGCTCCTATCAAGCAGTCCAACCCATGACAACATAGAAGGAAGACCTTAAATGATGATACACACACCACCACCACCACCACCATCATTATTTGATGTCTGCCTTCCATGCTGGCATGGATCGCATGGTTTGACAGGCAAGCCAGTGAACTGCACCAAGCTTTACTGTCTGTTTCGGCTTGGTTTCTACTACTGGATGCCCTTCCTAATGCCCACCACTTTACAGTGTATTTGATGCTTTTTATAGTGTACCAGCACTAGTGAGGTTACCAAGTAACTTGTAAGACAAGACCCTTTAACAGAGAGGAGGGGTAGTATTGAGGAAGGGGGCTTTGTGCCAGATGATCAGAGTTTGATAGATGGATAGCAACAGGTGCCTTGCATAGGAGATACATGGCTATTCCAGTTGGAAAAGGTGAGAGGGGAGAGAAAGATGGTGAAGATGTGGCTGGACACGCCCTCAAATTGCAGGTGTTGTATACCTTTTATCTTTTACTTGTTTCAGTCATTAGACTGTGGCCATGCTGGGGCACTGCCTTGAAGAATTTTTAAGTCGAATGAATCAACCCAGTGCTGATTTTTTTAAAGCCTGATACTTATTCTATTGGTCACTTTTGCCAAACTGCTAAGTTATAGGGATGTAAACACACCATATAATATATATGATGGGCTTCTTTCCGTTTCTGCCTACCAAATCCACTCATGAGGCTTTGGTCTGCCCAAGTTCAAGGTGCCACATAGTGGAACTGAACCTGGAATCATGTGGTTTTGAAGCAATCTTCTGGTGACAAAAATTGGATAGGGTGAACAGGCAGGTAAGTTTGTGATAGTGTGAACGGAGAGTGGGAGGTGGTGGGGAGAGGAATGTAGTGAGTGAACACTGGAGGGAGGGGGTGATTAGAAAGATGAATTGTGTGGGAGAGGGGCATAGACATGAATCACATGCCTTTAGTGTCTCTTTTTTACTTAGATCAGTCTCCTCAAGCACAACAGATGGCCAATCATGTTAGTCCTTTGTCATCTCTGTGAGGCTCAACATCAGAATGTCATTTTTCACCACTTTATTCCACATCCTCCTTGTTCTCCTTCTTCCACAGGTTCCGTCCACATTAAGGGAATAAAACGTCTTTATGAACCTGTCCTTATCCATATGTCTCACATGACCATTCCAGTGCAGTCTTCTCTCTCACACACTACATCTGCTGCCTCTTATGCCTAATCTTTCACATGCATTTACACTTTGTCTTACATGCGCACTGCCATTGCACATCCAGCAGAGTATGCCTGCTTCATTTCTTTTGAGCCTTCACATGTCGCTTGCATCTACAGCCCACATTTCATTATCCTGTAACATTGCTGTTCATACACAAGCATCATATAGTCTACCTTTCACTCTGAAGGAGAGGCCCTTTGTGTTATTGTGCATATGCGCACACACACATCTTCAGTGGGATTCCATATAGTTACTATTTATCAAATTTCAATCACAAGGCACTAGCCATCCTGAGTCCATGGTAGAACACTTTAACCCAAGGTGCTGTGCAGTGGGACCAAACCTGGAACCACCTGGTTTGTGAAGTAGACTTCGTCTTCTTCCAACAGCTATACCTCTACCATAAAAAATATAAGTGGTATTAACCCTGATTTGTTATATGACAACAATACAACCGCAATATTTTGGGGTGTATTTACTTAGATGGCTATAAGAATATTGCAAAGAAAGAATATATTACTGTTGGCCTCTTGGAATAAAATATAACAGAGTACCAGAACCTCAAAATTGAATACTGAGAATATAAAGAATATTAATTATGATTAGAGAAATAAGCATTGATATTAGTGCTATAATATAGCATTAATTGAATGTTATTGTTTAAAGGTACTTACAAATGGTTACTTGACCTGTTAGAATTAGCAGTGAAAACAATCTCAAACATCTTACCACATTACAGAAAAGAAGGAAATATCTGATAATAATCTTTCTGATATACAATAAGATGAGAATGTCATGGCTGGAATACTGTTTATCATTGGTCTGTTCATTGAGTGCTGACCTTTGAGTACCAACAATCTCTGCCCAGGGTACAAATCGAGAAATAGGAGGGGCACTTTCAACTATATAGTCCCAGTCTAGGATATCTGTCATCATATTCTGGGTCTTGAAGGGCACATTTCCTTCTATAAATAGGTTTGTGATAGGAGGGAGAATTTGGATTCAGAATGAATAGTATAAGATATCTTCTCCAGTAGCCTAACAATGCCACCAACCCACCACTTTGACTGGTGTTTTATTTATTGAATTACCCAAAAAGATGAAAGGTAAAGTTGATCTCGGAGTACAGAAGGTGAGAATGATTACCACAATGCATTCTGTTTGATGCTCCAACAGCTCTGCTGCTTTGTCACTTTACAGTTTCTAATAAATGTAACATGTAAAGTATGGATACTATATAGATATATATGTATATATACATACATATAACTTAAAACAGACACAGAAGTCTGGCCAGCATGGAAAGTGGACGTTAAATGATGGTGATGATCATCATCATCATCATCATCGTTTAACGTCCGCTTTCCATGCTAGCATGGGTTGGACGATTTGACTGAGGACTGGTGAAACCGGATGGCAACACCAGGCTCCAGTCTGATTTGGCAGAGTTTCTACAGCTGGATGCCCTTCCTAACGCCAACCACTCAGAGAGTGTAGTGGGTGCTTTTACGTGTC
>NC_068996.1:37318448-37320256 GCF_001194135.2 Octopus bimaculoides | reverse complement strand
CACCCACCCCCACTACTAACTTGGTCGCCCAGATAGCGGAAGCTATCGACTACCTCTAGTTTTTCACCCTGGAATGAGATAGAAGTTGTTTCCTGTTTGTTTGCAGTCTTTATTGCACCTGAACATCTGCCACAAACAAAAACTAACTTGCTAGTTAACCTGCCTTTGATGTTGCTGCACCTCTTATGTGTCCATAGCTTGCACCGGGTACATCTTATAGAGTTACTACCTACTCCTTTTCTACATACTGAGCAGGGCCATCTACCTGAAGGGGTTTGTGTTTTATCTACCTTCCTACTTATTAGGATTTTGGTTTTAGCTAGGTTGACTCTAAGGCCCTTCAATTCTAGACCTTGCTTCCACACCTGATAATATCAAAACATGATACATACTAGGAAAAACATTGCATTTCTTCTTGTGTTTCTGTATATGTCTGCTTCCTTAATATAAATATATACATATATATGTAATTATTAATTTAACATATATATATATATATATATATATATATATATATATATATGTATGTGTGTGTGTGTGTGTGTGTGTGTGTGTAAGAGACCAAAGTGTACGTACGTTGCTATATATATATATATATATATATATAAAAGCAGAAAACGGGTGTGGTATTCAAAGCTTTATAGAACATGCATGTGTTTCAGCAAAATGCCCCGCATCTTACTGTAGTGGATTGTGGAGCCCTCTATTGAACCCAATTTTGGTTGTGTGTCACACTTTACTCTGCCTTCCTTTTATATATATATATGTGTGTGTGTGTGTGTGTGTATTGTTTAAGATGCTAACATTTTGCCAGCTTGCTGCTTAAAAGCAGCCAGCACACTCTGTGATGTTGTAGGCATGGGGAAGGATATTCAACTATAGAAACCATGCCAAAACATACAAATGAAACCTGGGCAGCGCTCCAGTTGGCTGGCTCCTGTCAAACCATCCAAGCCATGCCAGCATGGAGAACAGATATTAAATAATGATAATGACGATGAGTGTTATTGTTTTAATGTCCACCTTTCCATGCTTGCATTAGTTGGACAAAATTTATTGGGATAGACTTTCTATAACCAGATGCCCTTCCTGTTGTCAGCCTTCACCTATTTCCAAGCAAAGTAATATTTTCCTATAGCCAGACATATTTTCCCTGAATACCAGAAATGAATGATACTACTTGTATGATAGTGACTCTTATTTACAACTATCATGTGATGTTAAGACAAGGAGGTACTATCTTACACACACACACACACTATGTGTGTGTATATATATATATATATAAATAGAAATAATACATTTCTAAATCTCTCAGATACATTTAAGCAGTAGTGATGCGATAAAGTAGTTGTATGCTGTCAACTTAATGTGACAGTCCCATGAAGGGAATAATACTACTGTTATTTAGCCCTAGGAAGCTGCACCGCTTCCTGTTGGCCTTGACACATTTCCTGTGTCCTTTGACAGCATACAACTACTTTATCGCATAACTACTGCTTAAATCTCTCTGAGATTTAGAAATGTATTATTTCTATTTTTGAAATTAGTGAATGTGTTTCAGTAGAATTATTATATGTTTACAAGAGCTTGACAGGCATCTCCAACTAGCAGGCCATTGCTACTCCAGAATGATGATGAGCAAAGACTCAGAAACATGTCTCTGGATGCAGGCTTAGCTGGGTGGAGGTGCTTGTCTCCCCTTTGTAAACATAAGGACACAGGAAATGTGTCAAGGCTAACAGGAAGCGGTGAAGCTTCCTAATGCGAAATAGCAGTAGTATTATTCCCTTCATGGGACTGTCACA